>NC_056559.1:33318428-33385968 GCF_013358625.1 Macadamia integrifolia | reverse complement strand
CACCATTACACGGGTTTGAGTTTTTCCCCGTTAACTTGAATCAATTTTTTTAAATCCCAAAATTACCCTTCGTTTTTAGCCTTCAATCTAAGAAAGGAAATCAATTTGGAACTAAGGATTTTAAACCAATCTTTGCGATTCCTCAATTGCTCCTCCGGACAATTTCCAAGGAAAACAAGCTTCTTGTTCCCACTACCATTAACGTCCCATTTGGAAGCTGCCACTGCTGTCGTTGTTGCCATTGCCGTTGCAGCTGCCGCCCTGGCAACAACAGGAACAACACTGCTACTGAAGCTACCATTCTCTCTTTTCTCACCCGGAACCTCTACCTCACCCCCTACTTCACTGTAGCCATGTCGCTCGTCTTCTCATGACTCTTCTTTCGGAACAAAAAGAATAAAATCAGAAGAATTAATGTTGGGTAATTGTATTACAATTTCTTACAAAATAAAACATATTGCAATACAAAGCTTTTGCAGTAGAAACTACTATGATGTTGTAGTATTGATCCTTGGCTGAAATGAGATGGAGATAAATTTCAAATAGATGTTGAATCACCACCACAGCAACTGAAGAAGCTTCGATCGGAATTGAGGTTGAGTCACACTTGTAGTACTGCCCTACTGCCAAGAATTGTTCTGCATCTCTACCTCCAAGATAAAACAACCTTCCACTAGAAGATGAGACAGTTCTTCTAATCCCTTCTAAGAGCAAAAAGCTACAACACAGCAGCCCCCTCTAACCTTACACAAGACTTAGAGAAAATAAAAGAAAGAGAAAGACTTGTTGGTTACAAAGAGTAGAAATTATTGGAGTGTCAATGTGTGAATGTGTGTCTCTACAAGGTATTTGGTTGGGTTTATATAGACCTAAAACCAACCCTTGCACCCTCTTGGATTCCCCAAGAGTAACCTCCAATTAATAGCAAGTTAATTGGAAAATAATATCATATGGACATGAATTAGGAATTAATTCAATAAATTGAATTAATCTCAATCAATTCCTTAGCCCACCTCCCCACTCATGGTAATGGCCATGAATGAAATTTAGAGCTCTCATAGGGTGTTATTGATAATTTTCTAGCCCACCTCCCCACTTATGGTAGTGACCATGAATGGATTTTAGGACACCCAGATAATGATATTGACCATTTACCTCAATTTGGCAATAACCTATGGCATGAATTAAGAATTAATTTCATAAATGAAATTAATCCCAATCAATTATCTTTGCCCACCTCTCCACTCATGGTAATGGTCATAAATGGAATTTAGGGCACCCATAGGGTGTTATTGATCATTTTTCACTACCTTGATCCTAAGGTTCCCACACCATTACAAGTCATAAAACATATAAAATAAAAACCTCATTTTGAAACTTGATTATAATAAAATGAATATAAATTCTAACAATCACCCACAAGTTTCAAATGACATGAAGGACACAACTGCTATGACTGTATTAGACACTATAGGACGTATCATTGTAGGTGTCTTTCGGACTTGAACCTACACTAGGTCTAATGAGTCGCGCTATAGAGTACGGGTAGAGTCAGACTCTTTGAATCTTTTCTCATTAGTGTAGCTGACCAATCCATCAACCACATCCCATAAGTCGACTTTTTGAGCTATCCATTATATAATCACTTTGGACTTTTGAACCGACCATGTCCCTTATCTTTGACTCATGAATGTTTAGAGAACTTGCCTATAAGTTCTCATTGACGGTGGCCACACCCCCTACATCCATTGAGGTAAGTCCCCGATGTGCACCACAATTAACACACCCCCATATTTCCTAGGATTAGACTAATTAAGAGTTTTACTGCTCAACCTTTCTCCTTGTGGTGGTACTACTATCACCATTTACATCTTGGAATGAATACTTAAATAACCAGTAGTACTGAGCTGGTCACCCATGACTTCGTTTGTATCCCTTGAACCTAATTCAGGCATTAAGCCTCTTCACATAGGTAGGGTGTAATATCCCGCTTCTTAAACCCGGTCTGATTTCGCGATTGAACCGGTTTAACCATGCAGGAACCGAGCCTGAGGATATTAGAGCGGGCTCCTTATGGGCTATGATGGCACAGGTGACCTTAAACACCGGCTGGCCCGACAAGTCCGAGCCAGTGCCAGAAGAGACGGGAGTGCCCAAACCGTGTACGTGCACCTACCATAAGGCTATGTACGGATAAAACAGGTATTATATCCGTATTTTAAGGTATATACGTATGCTACATCGTATGCCTGGGGTGGGGTTCGTGCCGAGGTCCGAACCCGGTCAAAATCCCAAGTCTTGGCTCTCAGGCGGGTATAACAGGTGGGTACACCCACCCACCTGAGTGACCCATCCAACACTATTCACTTAAGTAGGAATAGTATATAAAGCTTTATGATTTCTTTTCTTTCCATTTATTACCCTCGTACGTTTGGTGAGAAAAGTAAAGAGGAGAGAGAAAAGAAAGGGAAGAAGAAAGGAAGAAGAAGAAATGAAGGATTTCAGTGGCGCCGAAGCTAGATCTTGCCATTCCGGTGTCGGGAGAGTAATCTTCGACTCTAGATCTACAGTTGGAGGTAAGAAAAGTTGGGTTTTATGAACATTCGCCATGCCCAAGCTTTAAACCCTTGATTCGAGTATGGTTTCTTTGGATCTTGTAAATACCCTTTGAAATGATGGATCTAAGGTTTAATAGATGATTTATGTGTTGATCTTGAAGGATTTGAAGAGATATTGACAAGGTAGAAGAAGCATTGTGAGTTGGAAGTGATTTGAAGGGTTTGAAGTCATTTTTGGGCAAAGAAGGTAAGATGGCTTCCCTCACTTGAATCTAACCTAGATCTAGGTTAGAACCATCCTATAGGACTTCAAAGGTGTGAAGAATGGGTGGGGGAAAGTCCCATTTGATTCCCTAAAGAATGGAGAAAATGGGGAAGAAACAAGGTTTTTCCGCCAAAACCGGTGGGTACAACCGGCGGGTACCTACCCGCCTGAGAGGTACCCACCTGAGAAGGCAGAGGTCCCTGGCCAAACCGGCGGGTACAACCGGCGGGTATAACCGGCGGGTACCTACCCGCCGGTCATAACCGGTGGGTATAACCGGCGGGTAGACATCCCACCTGTCTTACCCACCTGTTTGGCCCCGAAGGTGGTCCGTATGTCCGATCGAACCCAAATCGGACGTGTGACCTTCTTTTGACGTTCTAAACACGATTTTAACATCGAATTTTGTTAATTTTGATTCTAAAATGGTGAAGTACTAACCCCGCTCGATTATGTTAGGTTCACCAAATCCAACCCGATTCGCTCCGGATCTCACCCGTATCGAACGGGAATCCTTGTACGCAACAGGTAAGTGGAGAGAGGACGTTTGGCCTTGTTTCAAGGCATTTGTTTGGCATTCATATAACTATATCTAATCTAGTCATGTCATCATGAATATGCTATATAGATTAGTCATTCTACACATTGATGTGCATATGTGCTATGTTTACTTTCAAATGCAAATTGAATGAGATGTTATATGTTGAATGTGGACATCATGGAGCATAATGCATTGATAGACTAGATGCCATGGTCGGCTTGGAAACGAATGCATTGGTGGCCCGTGGTATAGGACACGGAGGCACTATGTAGTCGTACTATTGTCATATAAGAGCATGCGGTATTAGGATTCTCACCATCCCGTGCTACGACCCTTCCCAACAGGGGTTAAGGTGTTGGGTTGCCATTTGGGGGGAAGCAGGGGTCGCGGTTGTCGGACACTGTGGCGGTTAGGCATTACGCCCGACGAGTCATGTAGGACAGTCGGCAACCCCGGTGGTACATTCAAGAGGGCCAATCGTACTGCTTTTAAATTGCTGGAGTCAGCACCTTTATTTTCAGTCATTTACATTTCTGTTGAGAGCCGGTGGACGGCATTGTCTTTACTTTTCCGAGTACTCACGGTGGGCCTTCTCCGACAGCCCTATGGGCGTATCGCGGGAGGGAGTTCGCGGCTCGTACCCGGAGTATACGCGCACTGTGGTTGTAGTAGCACTAAAACCAAGGACTTAGTAATGTTGCTTAGGTGGATGTGATTTAAAATGTATAGCATGGCATGTAGTGCATATGATGTGTTGTGATGTGTGGACTGCTGTGTGGTCCATCTTTCTACTTACTGAGCTAGTGAGCTCATCCCACGTGTACACCCCCTTTTTAGATGATTTTGCAGGTCATACATCTGAGGAGCATGGGGTGGGTCCCACAGTCGAGTTTCCTGAAGAGGACTGGTGGACCCCTGAGGAGTTTGAGCACGGCGTAGACTGCTCGTGCGAGAGCTGTGCTGCAGGACAGCAGTTCTGAGGCCGAGCTGAGCTCCACCCTGGAGGCCGTGCTGAGCTCCACTTCCGAGGCCGAGCTGAGCTCTTCTATATGATGCCGAGCTGGGCACAACCCCTGATGCCGAGCTGAGCTCCAGCCTTGAAACCGAGCCGAGCTGTGTACTCTGATGGTTTTTGATGATTTCCTGTATATACTTGATATTTGAATTTTATTCTTTTTGTGTATATATCATGCCTTCGGGCCCAAATGTATATATTTATTGTATCACAATTCGGGTATCAAGTATATGAGATTTATTCACAGGTAAAACTTAGTCTTCCGCTGATCTGATGAACTTGTGTTAGTGTGTGTATGCTGTGGTGGAATACAGTATCTGATGATCCTGGCAGGTTTGGGTTAACCGGTGTTAACTCGATCACCGCTCCGGTTCAGGGTGAACGGGGTGTGACAAACGGTGGTATCAGAGCGTGATGCTCTGCTCCACTCACAGCATACCATTAGAATCCCGTAGACTCTATAATAGGAAAATGGGGTTGGGCTAATATAAAAGCTTTAAAGATTAAAAGCTAAAGAAAGAAAGTATAAAAAGGGATTGCATTATATATTGCATTCATGGCATGCGTGAGTATAGATAAAAAGGGAATTAGGTTGGTGATGTAACCTATAGAGTACTATTTCGACGAAATTTCGGCAGCATAACGGCGTAAAATGGGATTTCCAAAAATTTTACACAAATACCTGATAAACAACAGATAATAAATATAACAAAGATCACAGATGGCACAATACATCACAACAAAATCACACAAGCACTCCACATATGAAATCACCACAAAAATCCACTATCCAAAGATATATTATTCCATAAATGAAACCAGTTACAATACATATACAAGGAATGAGAATAAATAAATATACAATGTCTACAAAAAAGGAGAAAACGGGTAAACAGCTAGTGTGGGCGAGCCAAGCCCTCACTGGTCGTCGTCATCGTCGTCGATGATCACCACGTTCGCTGGAGGCCTGGAGTTGACGTCGAAGCGGTGATCGTAATAATCGAACCTCGCGTTCACCAGCCGTACCTCCCTCCGAAGCCGGCCATAGTCTGCTGAGATAGCGTTGGCCCTGGTGTCCAAGTCCTGACCCAGCCTAAGGAAGGAATCCTCCAAGGTGGTCTGCCTGGAGGCAATCTCGTCCAGCCGCCTCAGTATCTGAACCTGGCCATCCTGCAAGGCCCGCATGGAGGACGTCATGCCCTCAAAGTCGTAAGCACCACTCCCAGGTGGTGGGGCTGTAGCTCTAGAAGAACTAGGACCAGGACCTCTCGACTCCTGAGGCGCCTCCTCAGGGATGCTGCCACCCATCAGATCCTCCTCCTCGTCCTGAGGAACGTAGTCCTCATCCTCCTCACTGGACTCCTCCTCCATGAGGACATCCTCCATAGGGGCAGCCCTCCTACCCCTACCTCTCTGAGCTCCTGATCTAGGAGGTGAATCCATGAGGGTCTGAAGACCCATCTTCAGGAGGTTTCTCCGGTCGAACCTATCAGCCGGAGTCTTCCCCTCCTCACCGCTCAGATCCACCCCGAAGAACTCGAAGATCCTAGTGAGGATCCTGCCGTAAGGGAATCCTCCATCCTCTGGGTGGGAAGTGTGGTGCTCCATCGTTCTGAGAATAATGTAGGGGAGGCACAAGTGCTCGCCGCCTCCCTCTGCGGCCGTGAAGATGCAAAAGGCAATGAAAGCCGCCATGAAACCCACCTGGTTCCGATGACCTCCTCTGGGAAGCAGGTTGAACTGGATCAACCGGGCGAATAGACGAACCTCAGGGTAGAAGGATGTCTCGGACTCCGGGCGACTGCTGCTGCCGCAGATGGTCTCGTAGATGAAGTCCGGTGTCTCCAGGCTCATGAACGGTCCCTGAGGCCTACCCCTGGGGGGACTGTAGTATCGGTGTCCCGCCGCCGATATACCCAAGATACTGGCCAAGGTGCCTACCGTCAGCTGGATGTCCACTCCCTTCACCAAGCTGCTGATGGTGAACTCCCCGTACGGATACGACACCTCTAGGTTACAATAGAACCGACGGACGAGCTGCTCGTAGCATGGTCGGTCCACATGAAGAATAGAGTCCCAGCCCAATGCTGAGAACCTCTCCTGAAGCCTAGCCTTGTGGAAGTCCTCGACTACCACGGTCTTCTCCATTAACACTGACCCCTTCAGGAAGTTGGGCCAGTTGGCTGCGGCCTCGGCACTGAGGAAGTGCTCCTCATCATAGTCTGTAGGGTCAGACTGGGCAGGTGCGGTCTCCCTGTGCGAGGAGCTGAAGAGCTGGTCTCCGCACTTTTCCGCTTAAAAGCGGTGGTCTTACGTCTAACGCCAGAGGAAGATGGCCCTTTGCCGGTGCGTGACGACATCCTGGCAATAAGAAAAGGAAGTAGGGATTAGTACAGGAAGGAAAATGACAGCAGCATTAAAAAGGAGAAATTCAAAACCCAATTCATGCAAAATGGGAACGGCAACAATCTAAGAACGATAGGAAACCTATGACATGATGAACGATAGTTGACAACGCATAGAAACATACCAAAACAGTAAAATGACAGCAAAAGCAAAGAGCATATATAACACGAGGGGATTCAAGTCCTTTGTGCAAATTCGAACATAGTGGAGAATAGCTTGAAACCCTAGGTCTAGAGCAAAATTCCGTAGTAACGGGATCATGAAAGTGCAAGAACATACCCAAATAGACTATGGAGTTCCATGAATACAAGTATGGGATGAAAATCAAGGAAACCAATGCCAAAAATAGGGATTTTCATGGAAATACATGGGGATTCCAAGCATAATGGATGATTCATGAAATCTAAAGCATATCAAGCACAAAACAAGTGAAATGCATCACAAGGGAATCATCAATTGGAGAAAAGGATCAAAAAATTTAAGAAACCCCAAAATTTGGAAACCTAGGGCACAAATTGGGGTTTTCTCCAAATGAAGAGATAAAATTCCTATAAACTACAAATGACCACAGTAGAAGCATCACAATCACATGGTAATACTATTCTATGGTGAAAAATATGGAAAGGAAGCCTAGAAAGTAAACCCTATTCATGCATTTTATACAAATGGAAATTCTGAGAAAGGAAGATGGAGGAACTTACTTGAATGAGGGTGAGTTGACTCTTCTCTAAGGCGTCGAGTGGGTGAGTAGACTCGCGAGTAGAAGCGCCGAGGAGACCTCCAAGATCGCCCAAGGAAGAAAGGAAGAAAGAGAAAGGAGATGGGGAAGGAGACAAGACAGAACAGGGTCTGTAGGGCCCTGTTCGTGTTTTAACACGGGCAAGACCGGCGGGTATAACCGGCGGGCTCCTACCCGCCGGTGCCACCCGCTGGTGTAAGGCAGTAAGACCGGCGGGTATAACCGGCGGGCTCCTACCCGCCGGTACAGCCCACCGGTTATGGCAGTTGGGAAATTTTGAAAATTTTTCTTCTTTTCTTTTTCCCTTCTCTCCTTCTAGCAATGATTTCATTGATTGTCACTATGGATGTTATTCCTATGATTAATATGCTATGGTCAAGTGGGACCATTAGCATGTCTGTTGTGGACTTTGCCTGTATCTTGGAATTGAGCTGCGATTATTTACAGGCTATCATACACTACAACACCTCATGTAATGGCATATGATTGTGTGCCGAAATCAATTCTATGGTGTTTAACCAATATGGTGTGTGATGTGTTCCAGGTACAGGGATACGATGGTACGTACTAGATCCGGTAGTAATGCCCGAGGTACCTCGCGGGGTCCTCGTCGGGTCGGTCAACCACAAAATCCCAGGGGGTCCCGTTCTGTGGGGCATACCTCACCTCCACTACCTCCAGAGACCCTTGGTCAGGGTGGGGCACATGGGGACCCACCTATGACTGCACTCCCGGACCCTCCACCAGTTATTACACCGGGAGATGTTGCTACTATAATCCAGCAGTCCCAACAAGCTTTCCAGCAACAAATGCTTCAGCAGCAGCAAGCATTTATGACTGCCATCCAGCAACAGTTGGATTTTTCTCAACCGGGTCAACTGCCCCGAGTACTCACTCCGCAGGACCCACCTGTAGGGTCGGGAACGGGACCACAAGTGGTGGGTACACCTCCAATCCCACCATTCGGTATTCCTCAGCATGGGATGCCTCCTCCATACTCCTACTATCCTGTCTATGCTCCTAACTTCCCGGCGACGAGTAATACGTCAAGGGTAGTGGAGTCGTTCAAGAGGAACTTACCACCGGTATTCTCTAAGGTGGGGAGTGATCCTCTGGAACCGGATCAATGGATCCAAGAATTAGAGAAGATATTTGAGGTGCTTGAGTGCACGGATGCCCAGAAACTTATTTGTGCTGGGTTGCAACTCAAGGAAGAGGCAAATTCTTGGTGGCAAGCCTCCAAACCTATATTGATGGCTGCTCATCCAGAACCTACTTGGGAGCAGTTCAAGGAGTTGTTCTTGGATAACCATCATCCGCGCAGTTTCAGAGACTGAAAGGAGACTGAGTTCATGGCCTTAACTCAAGGAAGTAAGACTGTCCTTGAGTACCAACTCAAGGAAGTAAGACTTTGATGCACAACTCATTAAATTCAATATGCGAAATTTTGATGTTATATTGGGTATGGATTGGTTGTCGACTCATCGAGCTAATATGATCTGTGCGGAAAGGCTGATTAAGGTAACAGATGACGAAGGAAAAGAGTGGGTATACCGAGCAGATACAATGAAAAGGGTGAGGAAGGTCCTTGTCTCCGCTCTCCAAGCGGTAAAGTTGCTAGAAAGTGGATGTCAAGGTTTCATAGCCTCGGTACTCGATGTTGATGCAAGAGTCACACCTCTAGAAGAAGTAAAGGTGGTTAAAGAGTTTCCCGATGTTTTCCCAGATGATCTGATGCATTTACCACCTGATAGGGAGTTGGAGTTTGCCATAGACTTGACTCCTGGAGCAGCTCCAGTATCTAAGGCTCCATACAGGATGGCACCAGCTGAATTGAAGGAGTTGCAGATGCAGTTGCAGGAACTATTGGAAAAGGGGTTTATTCGCCCAAGTGTTTCACCTTGGGGTGCCCCGGTGTTGTTTGTCAAGAAGAAGGATGGTAGTTTGCGTATGTGCATATATTACCGGGAGTTGAATAAGGTAACCATTAAGAACCAGTATCCATTGCCACGCATTAATGATTTATTTGATCAGTTGCAAGGAGCCAGGGTATTTTCGAAGATAGACCTTCGGTCCGGCTATTATCAGCTCAAGATAAAGAGTAGTGATATACCCAAAACAGCATTTAGGACTCGATACGGCCATTATGAGTTCCTAGTGTTGTCCTTCGGGTTAACCAATGCGCCGGCAGCATTTATGGATTTGATGAATCGAGTATTTCAGGATGTGCTCGACAAATGGGTAATTGTTTTTATTGACGATATCTTGATCTACTCCAAGACCGAGGAGGAGCACACTCAACACTTGAGAATGGTGTTACAGAGGTTGAGAGATCAACAGTTGTTTGCCAAGTACAGCAAGTGTGAATTCTGGCTTGAACAAGTTGGATTCCTGGGGCACGTAGTGTCTAAAGCTGGAATCGAGGTAGATCCTGCTAAGGTGAAAGCAGTAGTGGAATGGGAAAGCCCCAAGAATGTTACTGAGATTAGAAGCTTTTTGGGTTTGGCTGGATACTACCGGCGTTTCATCGAGAATTTTGCTCGGATCTCAGCACCAATGACCAAGTTGACTAAAAAGGGTGTGAAATTCGACTGGGCAGAGGAATGTGAGAAGAGCTTCCAGGAATTGAAAGAAAGGTTGGTGACTGCCCCTGTGCTGACTATTCCTGAGGGCACAGGTGGAATGACAGTCTATACCGATGCGTCCAAAGTTGGTTTGGGTTGTGTTCTCATGCAACGCGGGAAGGTAATAGCGTATGCATCCCGACAACTACAGGAATATGAGAAGAATTACCCCACTCATGACTTGGAACTAGCCGCAGTCATTTTTGCCCTTAAGATCTGGCGACATTATTTGTATGGGGAGAAGTGTGAGATATACAGTGACCACAAAAGCCTGGAATATTTCTTCACCCAGAAGGATTTGAACATGAGACAGAGAAGGTGGCTTGAACTCATGAAGGATTATGACTGCGATATTCAGTATCATCCCGGCAAGGCTAATGTAGTGGCAGATGCATTGAGTCGAAAGATGCAGACTGTGTCGCTCTCATACTTAGCAGTCAGCTCACCACTCGTGCAAGAGGCGATGCTAATGGATGAAACCCTCTTGTATGAAGGGGCAACCTTAGAGCTTGAACCTCAACCAGAAAACCTTAAATGGTTGACGGTATCCTTGTCGGCTCTACAGGTGCATCCGGCAATTAGGCAAGAGGTGATAATGAAGCAACCTTTGGATCCTGAATTGCAGCGGATTAGAGTTAAGGTTCAAGACCAAACAATGAACGACCCAGATTTTACTTTAGCCAGTGATGGGGCATTGATGTTTCGAGACAGATTGTGTGTACCCGATGATTTGGATATACAAGATAAAATAGTGAGAGAAGCTCATAGCTCCGAGTACTCACTCCACCCAGGAAGTACCAAAATGTACAAAGACCTCAAACAAAGTTACTGGTGGCCAAACATGAAAGTCACCATAGCTTTGTATGTGGCGACTTGTCTTACCTGCCAGAAAGTGAAAGCTGAGAGGCATCGACCTTATGGTACCCTTCAGCCACTCCCAGTACCCGAATAGAAGTGGGAAAGGATTACAATGGACTTCGTCACCGGACTACCAAGTACACCTAAGGGAATGGATGCGATATGGGTGATCGTGGATCGGCTTACCAAGACTGCCCATTTCATTCCTATCAAGACCAAGTTCTCCATGACCAAACTAGCACAACTCTACATGGAAAACATAGTGCGCTTACATGGAGTGCCAGTGAGCATTGTTTCAGATAGGGACCCAAGGTTCACTTCCAGATTTTGGAAAAGCTTACAGCGTGCCTTGGGATCACAACTGAATTTGAGTACAGCTTTTCACCCACAGACGGATGGTCAGTCGGAGCGAACCATACAGATATTAGAAGACATGCTCAGGTCATGTGTAATGGAGATGAGTGGCAGTTGGGAGGAATATATACCTCTTATGGAGTTTGCATATAACAACAGTTACCAAGCCACAATTGGGATGGCTCCATATGAGGCGTTATATGGCAGAAAGTGCAGAACTCTTTTGTATTGGGATGAGGTAGGTGAACGTCAAATGTTAGGACCTGAGATGATACAAATGACTTGTGACAAAGTCGACGTTATTAGAGAACGGATTAAAGCAGCTCAGTCCCGTCAAAAGAGCTATGCGGACACCCGCAGGAAGGAGATTGAATTTCAGCCAGGAGAAAAGGTATTTCTCAAGATCTCTCCTACTAAAGGTTTGCAAAGGTTTCACAGAAAGGGGAAGTTGAGCCCAAGATACATGGGACCATTTGAGATCTTATCCCGGGTTGGCTCAGTAGCCTACATGCTTGCTCTGCCACCTTCGCTTGGGGATGTTCACAATGTATTCCATGTATCCATGCTGAAGAAGTACGTGCATGATCCATCTCATGTACTACCCGTGGAACCAGAGTACCTAGAAGCTGATATGACCTACGCAGAACAGCCAGCTGAAATTTTGGACCGGAAGGTGAAAACCCTTCGCAACCGCTCCATTTCCTATGTAAAGGTGCGATGGGCTGATCATTCACTTGAAGAAGCATCTTGGGAGGTAGAAGAAGAAATGCGAGCCAAGTACCCTCATCTTTTTGATCAACCAGGTACGCAATTTCGAGGACGAAATTTTTCAGAAGGGGGGGTAATGTAATATCCCGCTTCTTAAACCCGGTCTGATTTCGCGATTTGAACCGGTTTAACCATGCAGGAACCGAGCCAGAGGATATTAGAGCGGGTTCCTTATGGGCTATGATGGCACAGGTGACCTTAAACACCGGTTGGCCCGACAAGTCCGAGCCAGTGCCAGAAGATACGGGAGTGCCCAAACCGTGTACGTGCACCTACCATAAGGCTATGTACGGATAAAACAGGTATTATATCTGTATTTTAAGGTATATACGTATGCTACATCGTATGCCTGGGGTGGGGTTCGCGCCGAGGTCCGAACCCGGTCAAAATCCCAAGTTTTGCCTCTCAGGTGGGTAGAACAGGTGGGTAACACCCACCTGAGTGACCCATCCAAGCACTATTCACTTAATTAGGAATAGTATATAAGGCTTTATGATTTCTTTTCTTTCCATTTATTACCCTTGTACGTTTGGTGAGAAAAGTAAAGAGGAGAGAGAAAAGAAAGGGAAGAAGAAAGGAAGGATTTCAGTGGCGCCGAAGCTCGATCTTGCCATTACGGTGCCGGGAGAGTAATCTTCAACTCTAGATCTACAGTTGGAGGTAAGAAAAGTTGGGTTTTATGAACATTCACCATACCCAAGCTTTAAACCCTTGATTCGAGTATGGTTTCTTGAGATCTTGTAAATACCCTTTGAAATGATGAATCTAAGGTTTAATAGATGATTTATGTGTTGATCTTGAAGGATTTGAAGAGATATTGACAAGGTAGAAGAAGCATTGTGAGTTGGAAGTGATTTGAAGGGTTTGAAGTCATTTTTGGGCAAAGAAGGTAAGATGGTTTCCCTCACTTGAATCTAACCTAGATCTAGGTTAGAACCATCCTATAGGACCTTGAAGGTGTGAAGAATGGGTGGGGAAAAGCCCCATTTGATTCCCCAAAGAATGGAGAAAATGAGGAAGAAACAAGGTCTTTCCCGCCAAAACCGGTGGGTACAACCGGCGGGTACCTACCCGCCTGAGGGTACCCACCACCTGAGAAGGCAGGGGTCCCTGGCCAAACCGGCGGGTACAACCGGCGGGTATAACCGGTCATAACCGGTGGGTATAACCGGTGGGTAGACAGCCCACCTGTCTTACCCACCTGTTTGGCCCCGAAGGTGATCCTTAGGTCCGATCGAACCCAAATCGGACGTGTGACCTTCTTTCGACGTTCTAAACACGATTTTGACATCGGATTTCATTAATTTTGATTCTAAAATGGTGAAGTACTAACCCCTCTCAATTATGTTAGGTTCACCAAATCCTACCCGATTCGCTCCGGATCTCACCCGTACCGAACGGGAATCCTTGTACGCTACAGTAAGTGGAGAGAGGACGTTTGGCCTTGTTTCAAGGCATTTGTTTGGCATTCATATAACTATATCTAATCTAGTCATGTCATCATGAATATGCTATATAGATTAGTCATTCCACACATTGATGTGCATATATGCTACGTTTACTTTTCAAATGCCAATTGAATGAGATGTTTATATGTTGAATGTGGACATCATGGTGCATAATGCATTGATAGACTAGATGCCGTAGTCGGCTTGGAAACGAATGCATTGGTGGCCCGTGGTATGGGACACGGAGGCACTATGCAGTCGTACTATTGTCATATAGGAGCATGCGGTATTAGGATTCTCACCATCCCGTGCTACGACCCTTCCCAACAGGGGTTAAGGTGTTGGGTTGCCATTTGGGGGGAAGCAGGGGTCGCGGTTGTCGGACACTGTGGCGGTTAGGCATTACGCCCGGTGAGTCATGTAGGACAGTCGGCAACCCCGGTGGTACATTCAAGAGGGCCAATCGTACTGCTTTTAAATTGCTGGAGTCAGCACCTTTATTTCAGTTATTTACATTTCTGTTGAGAGCCGGTGGACGGCATTGTCTTTACTTTTCCGAGTACTCACGGTGGGCCTTCTCCAACAGCCCTATGGGCGTATCGCGGGAGGGAGCTCGCGGCTCGTACCCGGAGTATACGCGCACTGTGGTTGTAGTAGCACTTAAACCAAAGACTTAGTAATGTTGCTTAGGTGGATGTGAATTAAAATGTATAGCATGGCATGTAGTGCATATGATGTGTTGTGATGTGTGGACTGTTGTGTGTGGTCCACCTTTCTACTTACTGAGCTAGTGAGCTCATCCCACGTGTACACCCCTTTTTAGATGATTTTGCAGGTCATTCATCTGAGGAGCATGGGGTGGGTCCCACAGTCGAGTTTCCTGAAGAGGACTGGTGGACCCCTGAGGAGTTAGAGCACAGCGCTGACTGCGTGTGCGAGAGCTGTGCTGCGGGACAGCAGTTCTGAGGCCGTGCTGATATCCACTTCTGAGGCCGAGCTGAGCTCTTCTATGTGATGCCGAGCTGGGCACAACCCTTGATGCCGAGCTGAGCTCCAGCCTTGATACCGAGCCGAGCTGTGTACTCTGATGATTTTGATGATCTCCTGTATATACTTGATATTTGAACTTTATTCTTTTTGTGTATATATCATGCCTTCGGGCCCAAATGTATATAATTATTGTATCACCATTTGGGTATCCAGTATATGGGAGTTATTCACAGGTAAAACTAAGTCTTCCGCTGATCTGATGAATTTATGTTAGTGTGTGTATGCTGTGGTGGGATACAGTATCTGATGATCCTGGCAGGTTTGGGTTAACCGGTGTTAACTCGGTCACCGCTCCGGTTCAGTGTGAACGGGGTGTGACACGTATTCTATCTTGAAACCCTCAGGGCTGACTAGCATGATTCTTGCGCCGCTTCCTGCACTGTTGGAAGCACCATCCACGTACAATGTCCAAGCCTTTTCTCCTCGGTTCTCGGTAAACTCCTGGGGGTCCTCAGGGAGTGTCGTCTCGGCGATGAAGTCTGCGAGGGCCTGTGCTTTAATTGCGGTTCTCGATTTTTACTGGATGTCGAATTCTCCCAACTCTATGGCCCAGTTTACTAGGCGACTGGACATATCCGGCTGTTGCAGTATCTTCTTTAGGGGCTGGTCTGTGAGTACGCATACCGTATGTGATTGAAAATATGGCCTCAGCTTTCTCGCCGCTATCACTAGGGCATACGCCACTTTCTCTGCCTTTATGTATCTTGTTTCGGCATCTAGAAGGGTTCGGCTGACATAGTATATTGGCCGTTGTTGCCTTCCTTCTTCCTTCTTCAGTACTGTGCTTACCGCCACTGCTGATACAGCAAGGTATAGCTGCAAGGTATCCCCAGTGTTCGGCTTTGTCAGCAGCGGGGGTGCGGTCAGGTACTCCTTCAATTGTTCAAAGGACTTTTCGCACTCCTCCGTCCATTCGAACTTTTTGGTTCCCTTCAATGCTTTGAAGAAGGGGAGGCATCTGTCTACCGATCGAGACATGAACCGCCCAAGGGCAGTGACCCGACCTGTTAGCTCCTAGACTTGCTTCACATTCTGGGGTGACCACATATCCCGAATGGCTTGTATTTTCACCGGGTTGGCTTCAATTCCCCTCTCTGAGACAATGAAGCCTAGGAACTTTCCCGAGGCTACTCCGAATGCACACTTTGCTGGGTTCAGCTTCATGCCGTACCGCCTCAGCACTTGGAACGCCTCTTCTAAGTCTTAGATGTGTCGTTCCACCTTCAAGATTTTTACGAGCATATCGTCCACGTACACCTCCATGGTTTTGTCGATCATCCCCTTAAAGATTTTATTCACCAACCTTTGATAGGTGGCCCCTGCATTTTTTAGCCCGAAGGGCATGACTTCATAGCAGTACAGTCCTCCCTCGATCACGAAGGAATTTTTTGGGACATCAGCCTTTGACATCTTGATCTGATTATACCCCGAGTATGCATCCATGAAGCTCAGCGCCTCATATCCTGCCGTGGCATCAATGAGGAGGTCTATCTTCCGCAGAGGGTAAGCGTCCTTCGGGCAGGCCTTATTCAGGTCGGTGAAGTCAATGCAGATCCTCCACTTTCCATTTGCCTTCGGGACCATCACTACATTGGATATCCACTCCGGGTATTAAATCTCGCGGATGAACTGGGCCTTTAGAAACTTCTCTATCTCTTCATCTATTTTCTGCTGTCTTTCGGGGGCGAAAGTCCTCTTCTTCTTTTGCACCAGCTTCTTCGTCGGGTTAACATTCAGATGATGCTTTATTACCCCTCGGTTTATTCCAGGCATATATGAAGCCGACCAGGCGAAGACGTCAGAGTTGTTTCGGAGGAATGAGACAAGTTTTTCTTGTTGCTGCCTTGGCATTGTAGCCCTGATCTGGAATTGCTGAGCATTATCCCCATCCTCGGCCTCAACTTGTACCAGATCCTCAGTGGGTTCCCCTCGTTGGTAACTGGAATCATCGCACAGATCCTCTATCGGGAGTGCCTCGCCCGCCTTTTCTTTTCCCAACAAGGTGGTGGCATAGCACCTCCTGGATGTCTCCTGATCGCCTCAACATTCCCCGACACCGTTCTTGGTTGGGAATTTCATCTTGAGATGGGGTATGGAGACGACAGCCTTTAGTAGGTTCAAACCGACCCTCCCTAGTATGGCATTGTACGCCGAGGTAATGCCTACTAGCAGGAAGTTGATCATGACCGTTACTTGGTGATCTCCGATGTCGGCCCTTACTGGCAACTCAATCCATCCTTCCACTTTTACTGGGACGTCGGAGAATCCCTGCAATGGGTGTTCAACTTTCTTCAACTTTCCCTCGTCCGGGCCCATCTTCTGGAAAGTCTCAAGGAACAGGATATCAGCTGAACTGCCGTTATCCACTAAGATCCTCTTCACTCTGCAATCCGCTATGGTCATGGTGACTACCAGGGCATCGTCGTGCGGGGCATGCACCCCTTCCAGATCGTCGTCTGAGAAGGAAATAACCGTCCCCATCCTTGCCTTCTTGTTTGACCATTCAGCCACATGCACGCTTCTCACATAGGCTTTTGCTTTCCTGGCCGAGATTGAGCTTTCTCCAGCGGCTAGGCCTCCACAAATGGTCGTTATAACTCTGGTTGGGCTCTTATTCTCATCTCGGAGGTGATGGTCAGCTCCCTCAGGTGTCTGGTCCCTTCATCGCTCCTGATTGCCTCTACGGGCAGGCCCCCTTCTTTCATGGCAGCCTTTGCCATCTCTCCAACGGTTATCCCCACGGTCATTACCGTCTTGGGCATCCTCCTTCTTGCGGTCCACGAAGTGGCCTAGATATCCTCTTCGGATCATTCCTTCTATCTCCCCCTTAAGGTGCCAACAGTCTTCGGTGTCGTGGCCGTGGTCTCTGTGGAAGTGGCAATATCTATCCATATTGCGTCTCTCGGGGTGTCATCCCATCTTCCCTGGCCACTTCATGGCCCTAGCATCCGGGGAGTCCTTTATCTGCATCAGTGCCTCCGTTCATCTCCGGTTCAGGGGTGCGTATTTTTTGAACTTCCTTGGTGGACTGGGTGCCCGACCGCGCTCAGACTTGCGTCTTTTACCTTCTTCGGAGGGTTTATCGTCGGCCCTAGAGGTCCTTTTCCTTCCCATCTTCCTTTCAGCTTCTTCATCGGCTTGGAGGGTTTCTTCCATCTGGATGTACTTATCTCACCGAGCTCTCAGCTCGGCCAGGTTCCTTGGTGTATGCTTCGCCAAAGACCTTTTCAGCTCCTTGTCCTTGACGCCTCCCAGCAGGGCTGTGAACTCTTCTTTCGGGTCCAGACCTCTGATTGTGATCTTCTCTTGCTAGAAGCGCTTCATGTAATTTCGCAACGATTCTCCTTCATGTTGTTTGACGTTGGTCAAGTTCAACGTAGTCTTCTGAAGGGGTTGGCTACTAAAGAATCCCTTCATGAAAAAGTAGCTTAGATCGCTGAAGCTGTGGATCGACTTCGTTGGCAAGCAATTGTACCATAGCCTTGCCGCTCCTTTGAAAGTCAATGGCAGGGCACGACACATAATATTTTTTGAGACTCGATGGAACTGCATGGCGACCTTGAAGCCTTCCAGATGATCGACGGGGTCCCCAGACCCGTCGTATGTGTCATACTTTGGCAGGCGAAAGCCGATCAGGAGCGGGTCCCTCATGACTTCATCAGCTAAAGCCGTGTCATTAGTGAGGTCTGGCTCGCGGGCTCTTGTCTGATTTTCTGCCACCTTCTTAATCTCATCTTTCAGGTCCAGGATCATATGCTTTAACCCCGAGTCCTCATGTCTCGGCTCGTCTCCTTAGTGTGGTTCCCCATGTCGGTCCTTGGCGGCACGCCGCGTCCTTCCCCTGGGTGCTGGACTTTCCCTTGTTGCTCAGTTTCAAGGATTACGACCAGACCTTATTGATCCTGTACTGCTCCGGTCCTCATCCTGAGCTCTCTCGGCCCGGATGCGGGGGCCTTGTGGTGCTCCGCCGGTCTTCTGAGAGACAACTTTGGAGACCTCCTTCATTGCCTCGGCCATTCGGTCATATTTGTCCTGGAGGGTTTCGAACTGCTCCCTTATCACATATTCCTGTGCTCCAGGAGGGGGCGGAGGATCACTATCTCCGTGGACCGAATATCCGACCAAATGCTGGTACCTCACGAAACCTTCCCGACCATCGTTCAGCCTTTCTCGTCCGTTTTCCGTCGAGGGAGGGAGCCCTCCTGAAGGTTCCTCCTCCCCCATGTTCATATTTGATGCTGCTCTCGTCTTCTTACGATTGTAAGTTCTCCCCACCATTACTGTCGTTCCCACAGACGGCGCCAATCTGTTGCTGCCAAAAATCCGTATGAGCTGACCTGCACAAGCACAGATGGCAGAGGCCCGAAGCTTTGTCCGGGGTTAGTCCTCCAACGCTCAAGTTAGGGGTTGGCCGCACAGTTTTTGTATAGGAGTAATGGTGTGGGTATTGATGCTTACCTTTCCCTTTCTTCCGGGCCTCCTTATATAGCTCTTAGGGTTTAGGGTTTCCCCTTTCCTAGGAGGAGTCTTCCTCGAGTCTACCTCCTTTTCCCTTTTAGAGTCCTACTCTGATACGTCCTACCCCTTCTTGGGGGATAATCTCTTCACGCGGCTGACGTGGTAGAGCCCTGGCGGCCTTTATCAGGTGGGTGACACGTGTCCAAGTGGGCGACGCGTGTCCTTACCCTACTGGATGTTCAATTTGGCCGTATCAATAGGAATCGGTTGGAAAAACTGCACAAGTCTCTATCGAATAGCTTATCTATATGGTTTCACTTCACCCAATTAATGATATTTTTATTTTCATTCCCTTTGGTAGGCTTACCGGTCACATAATAATTTACATCTCTATCGTTAGATGACTTTACATACATGCATGCACATCATTTTTGGACTCTCAAGACCATATTATGGCTCACACCCATAACCATTTTCATTTCCCATCCATCCTCTCCCAAGGAAAAAATTTTCCTGTTACCCAGGTAGCTGAAAATTTCCTGCTGTCTATAATTGTATGCGTTGAAATAAAATAATCCTCTCCCCTTATGGGTTCATAAACACATTTTATAGGTTTTAGTGTTTTCAAAATACCCCTTTTAGTTAGAGCAGGATTCCATTTTAGAGCTATCCGAAATCCGAATAGTGGGGATCCAAAAAAATTTTGTGCCCTACATATAATCAGTTATTAAATCAATCATCCATTTCAATGTTTAATAGAGATAATCTCTAAGAGGCATGGATCAAGGAATTGGTCGGTTCGTATCAGTGTCCGTAAGGGCTGATATCAATTATTGAATGATCATGTATCGATCAGTATAGACGAAGGGTAAAATAGTGAAAAAATGATTTTTTTTAATGAAATCAAGGGCAAATCTATTCGTTACGGGACAATCATGATCAGTATCGACCAAAACTTATACTGTGTCCAATACCAATTACTAAATCCCTGATAAGAGGATACATGCTTAGGTTAGATTCTCTCTTATCTATGGGTGAAGAAAAACTGAGTCTTAAGAAAAATATGTGGTTGTTGCTCTGCCTCTCAATATATAGTTTATTCAAATATCTAATGTGTACACATTAATAGAGACTAGCTAGGATCTTCATCTCCCTGAGTAATTAAGGTCGGCGTTTTACCATATGCTTCCCAAAGATACTTAAAAAAACAGAAAACTTCAAGCATTCTCGTTCTAAACATGTTTAAAACATGTTCCCATTTTTATGGTGTTTTTTAAGACTTGATTTTTGAAAATAATGTCTACTTAATTGACCATATATCTCTCTCCCAAACTTTGATCAACCTAATTCTTTAACCAACTTGAAGCTAACGCAATGGACTATATTTCTCATGATACTACCTTCAACTCAAATTCAATTCACGAACCCTGAAATTAAACTATAAACTGACGTATTTGATGAAAAATATTTCTAAAGTGACGACTCCTAACTCTAACTAAACACATATCACTTTGAGAGTGTGTTGACTATGTTGACAACAATGAACAACACCATAACCTAGTCACATTGCTCAATAAGACTTAGGGTATGTCCGGTGTATGAATTTAGAATTAGTGTTGGATGATATTCAATGATATGTCTTAAAACTTATAATGAGGCATGGGATGTAGAGGCATTAATGTTAGATATTGTAGTTGTTTTGAACACTAGACGCAGATATTCATATAACAATTCCTTAATTTATATGAGTACACTACCTTTTTTTGGTCCTATTTGTTTGAAATCTACACGTTTAAAATCTAAACTATCCGTTTTTCGATTTTTACCGTTCTCTATTTTTTTGACTGTATCATTAAAAAATCTTTACTGTTTAAAACTCGTACCGTTCGTTTTATTTTTTTTCCATTCCCATTTTTGCTAACTATGGTGTGACCTTTCAAGCAAGTTCAGACTTGAGACATCCAATGCAAAATTGAAGCAAGCTATAAATTCCTGTGCCATAAAAGAGTTGACTGGAGCTAGAAAAAGTTTGATCGAAACCCTATAGCTATTGTTGTGTTTTTTAAAGCTCTACTCCGATATTTAATAGTTGGGGTTTTATATTTTTCTCACTTTGCTCAAAATTAGGACTCTCCCTCAGAAATATAAGTAGATAAACTGGGTGACACCACAGTTGCTTCCATTTTTATCAACAAAAAAATTACAGTCCACTATATTTTTCCCGTATTATAAACCGCCCCTTGTTTTTTAAGAAATTACATCCCCTTCCCCTGTACAGCCATACTATGTTAGATATTACAAGTAGACCAACTCAGTTAAGTTTTTCCAATAATTCAATAATACCTAAATTACCTTTCAATATTGTGGTTTGACTCTTTCATCCTTTCAAAACAAAACCATAATTTATGCTTTGTTGTTCCCACTACAACCCCCCCCCCTATGTTTTCTTATATTTTTCTTCTCTGGAGAACTAAGACTTGAGCACCGTTGCAAAACTCAGCTTACTACTTCTTCTCTGACGATGTTCGAGTAGTTATCGATCCTAACCGGTGATCTTCAATCTGCAAAAGCCCCCTTTCTCAACTTTGAAGTCTCACGACAAGATAGATCTCCAATTCGGTGGTTTGTGAGTTAAGAAACAAACGGTGAGAGAAATGAGCCCTCCTCTTCACCGAAGCTAATTGAGCCCCTTTACAAACCAAAGGTAAAATTTTTTCCCTTTAATCCATTCATTTTTTGTCATCAATTTGGATTCTAGTTCTAAAGTTTTTGAGAAAAAGAAGAGGTTAAATCCTCATTCAATAATGGATCATTCCACTAGTAAGGAATAAGAAGAAGTAGTTCGAAATAAAAGCCGAATGGAAGTTGAAGTGTGCCTAGCTACTTGTGTGAGTATTCAAACACAATCTCCCCCATTAGGTCTCCACTATATTTGTTGCAAGCAAGAAGAACCTAACACGGAATTGAAGGAACCTATTTCTTATTTATGTTTTCTCTCCTATCCCATTTCTTTGGGAGAGGTAAGACCTTTGCTTTCTCTTTTTTACCTCTGTATATAAATGATGGAATTGCTTTCTCTTTTTACCCCTGCATATAAATGATGGAACTGCTTTCTCTTTTTACCTCTGCATATAAATGATGGAACTGAGTACTTCATAAGGATAAAACTGTCTTTTACAATTCAAAACTAACACTACACTAACACCATCAACTAGGGGTGCAAGTTTGACCTTGAAGGCCCAGACCCGCTCTGATCCCGAACAAGTATCAACCTGAAAATTTTGGCCCTAAGGGCCGGCCCAGCTCTGAAATTTCTGACCTTGTGTCAGGGTCAGGGAGGGAAAGGGTTGATGTCTTTGGCCAGCCTAGCCCGCCCTGAACCCAACCCTAATTTTTGCCCCTAATGTTGACCCTGGTTATGACCCTAGTTGTAACCCTGATTTTAACCTAATTTTATATATTATTTTACATTGAGTCATTGACACCTCAAAACTCTTAATATATCTTCTCACAATCTTACCGATCTCTCTTATATTTTTTACCAATAAAAAGATCTCTTTGTTTAACATGACAAGGGTTTTAAGATCTTCGGATTGTTTGCCTTATTAGGATGATCTCTTTGTTTATTATGACAAATAATTTTTTTTTTTTGGATTATTTACTTTCTTAGGATGATCTCCTCTTTGTTTATCATAGTAGTTAGAGTTATTTGTAATATTTGAATGTTTGCTTTAGAATGTTCTCTTCATAACAAGTAATTTGTAACTTTGTTTTTTATCTCCTCTTTATTATGAATATTTTTTATTTTTAAGTTATTTCATATTTTGTAGGGTCAGGGTCAGGTTAGGGTATACTCGGCCCTTGATGGCAAACTAGGGTCAGGGTCAATCAGGGCCATCCCGACCCTTGATGGCAAACCAGGGTTAGGGTCAATTAGGGTCAGGGTCATCCCGGCCCGACCTTGAAAATCAGGGCCAATTAGGGCGGGTAAGGGTTGGGTTGAACCCTGAAGGGTAGGGCCTAGGTTGAAGTTTTGTGTCCCTGAGTCAAGGTCAAAGCGGGTTTGGGTCCAGTTAAGGGGACTAAGGGTTGGGCTAGGGTTTTAAGAAGCCCAGCCCAACCTGGCCCTGTTGCACTCCTACCATCAACTGAGAAGGGAGGGGGATATACATAATTTTTTAAAACATAGGGGGTGATTTGTACTATTGGCAAGATATAGGGGAGGGGGATGTAATTTATTCAAACTTTAATATATGGTGACAAGTATAATTTAGGCCTACTATCTTTTCTTTTTTCAAAAATTTAAATTTACTACCATTTCAATAGTTCTAACTTTTTTGGAGATTTATGGAACTGTGGTGCGGAGTATTAACTAGCCTAACCAAAAGTGTGACATTTCTCACCCTTGGAAATTTTTCCATCATGGGAACCACTAGCTACAAATGTAATAGGTGGGCCAGTGGGCCTCAAATATTTGTGTGATTTAATATTCCTTTCAGATTTTTTTTTCTTTGAGTAGAAAGAAATGAAGCTATTTTCTTTGGAGAGCTTGTGCTGAGGACCTTGCCTCTTTGGTAAACCTTCATTGCAGAGATATCTTTGTTGTTGATCCCTATAATGCATGATGTGCCAATATCCAAGAATCAACTTCACATTATTTTGACTTGCCATTTTGTGCGTTCAGTGTGGGTTGGTAGTAGTTTGTTTCACAAAGCCTCAGAAGGTGAAGAAGTCCTCCTTTATGACTAGATCAGCCTGGAAGGTGTTTTGCACAAGGGGTAAGAATGTCAGCAAGAAGATGATATCCCTATATTTGTTTATTTGTTGGAAATTGTGCCTGGCTCGAAATGATCTTCTATTTGGAAGCAAGTTCAGTTGCCATTGGAGGTCATTTGGTTAGCAGAAAATCATTCCTACAATTATAGCCTGGTAGTTGCTTCTTTACCTCATCAATGGGATTTATTGCTTGTAAATTTCTATAAAATTAAGCTGGTATACAAGTCTCCTCCATGATTTGATGCAAGGAGCAGATATAAATTTCATCTATTGTGACTATCAAGTCTGACCTCAATTTTCCATCTCTGATCTAGCTCAATTGTAGATGGCTTTAAGTGGTGAAGCTCTGGCAATCCGCTCAACTTTTTTCGAAGATGTTTATGAAGATCTTACTCACATTATTGTGGATTGTCACACCCCACCCTGTATAAGATGCCGATGATGTGATTAAGATGCTTACCGTCATTCTATAACATTGCTAGGATCTCACAAATAGTACCTTACCCTCACAAAAATGGGAAAATCGTTAATAGAAAATTGAAATAAAAAAATCCAAAAAAGAAAAAAAAATAGAAGACATCTTACTGTATAACTTTGGAAGAGAAAGTATTTTTAAAAATCATGAGAAATACATTTAGAAGGCCTGCAATGCGAGATTCCATTGACAGAAAATCTTAGATTTTGTTCTGGCCAGCAAGAAGATTAATCCAAAAAAATAGTAAATAAAATTGAAAAATATAGAATTTTACAGTAAATATAGCATAACCTAATCTACAATCTTGAATAAGGAAGTTTTGTGAAAATCCCTGCGGGAGTCATGTAACTCGCTACACTTCATTGCTGAGCAATGAGTGGAGCTTAGTAGAAGTACGATAACAGGAAATACAAAACTCTAAATGTAAATAAGTAAGAAGGAAAATAAAAATAACTTACCTCTCTACAAGGTGAATGGAGTTTCGTGGTTCAAACGACGTATGCTCAGGTGTGGTCAATGCAAGTACAGACTAGTGTGAAGTATCGCAACAGTTCCTTACGATTTCAGTGTGCGAATCTTGGCGTCTTTGACTGAGGTTGTCGGGTATGTGTCCATAGGATTGTGTGGGATTATATAGGATCCCCATAACGTGGGAGGGATCATGTATTTATAGTTGGGGAGGTTCCTTAGCCGCCAAGACAAGGATGAGAAGCTTCCAAATGAGAGTGTGATCTCCTTCCTTGCTTAGAGAGAGATTGGGATATATTTATGGGAAGTGTACATTCCATAGAGTGTGGAAAATTAACACAATTGTCCCATGTGTTTATAGATTTTTCTAAGTGTCCAAGGGTCTTATTGTGTGTCTAGGTATACGTCTTGGGTGTCAAGTATGAGATTTAATCGAGATATTGTGAAAGATTCACCAAATCCATACAAAACTGCAGAACCCAGTAGAATATGTAATCTAGCCAATATAGCTGACATTTGGCTGATGATGGCCTGAGTACAAATGGAGAGCACCCAACGTCGGCCTGAGTTATAAAATTCTGGTAGTTGACTCAAGGGGTCTAATCCAATTGGGTTTTTTTTCTCAATTTAGGATTGATATATGGTCTGTTAGGTTGGCCAATTGTAATCATGTCAAAGCCATTAACTATTTTTTAAAATATTTTATTTAATTTTTTAACCATCCTATGCCAGAATGGAAGCAAAATACATTGCCTAGGTTCGAGAGAAGATATCTACCGTAAATACATGGTCCCTCCGTGTCTCAGGAGTTTCTCAATTCATATCTTATAGCCCTTCTAAAGGAGACAAAATGTGGTGTCTACAGATGCAATACCTATCAGATGAGGCATTTGACTCCACAACGCCGACCTTCCAAAACCGCTGCAGTAAATCCTACCTTACACCTAAGGTAAAATTATATTACAAGAGTGTAGAATCTACAATCTTCTTCATATCTATATTTTGCTTTTAATAGAAACAACCCAATATTTTTATAGGTTGACATTGCACTAGAGTGTGCATGGTTGCAAGATCGCTTTTTATTGCCTCCATTAGAAGTGGAGGACTTTTCTCAAGTTGAAGTCATTGACTCAAAAGCTGCCTCAAGTGGGTTCCTTTGGCAATAACACAACTTAAATAGGCATATTGCAAGAAATCCTTTATAATGCTTGTTCCTCTCAAGAGTTCGCGAGTGAATCCAATTATCAGGTCAGATGGCCAGAAAACTATGCTAGTATGGAGGCTTTTTATTGCCTTCATTAGAAGTGGAGGACTTTTCTCAAGTTGAAGTCATTGACTCAAAAGCTGCCTCAAGTGGGTTCCTTTGGCAATAGCACAACTGAAATAGACATGTTGCAATAAATCCTTTATGTTGCTTGTTCCTCTCAAGAGTTCGCGAGTGAATCCAATTATCAGGTCACATGGCCAGGAAACTATGCTAGTTTGGATCAATTTGCTTCTCTAACTAAAAAAAAAATTGTCAAACTAATGACATGGGTTCCTCAAGGACTAATGAGAAATCATGGGGACTAGACCAGTCATGAAGGTTTATAGACATTGGTGACTTGAAGGAAAATTTCAAGCCTAAGAGAGCAATAGAGAACTTGTCTGGGATGGAGATGTCCAGCAAAGATCTAGAGAAGGTAATATGCAAATTTTAATTCCTTATCGTGATCTGGTGAGGCCATTTTAGATTAGTGTTGGAGAGGTGTCGAAAAATGATAAATATTTCTATTCAAAGAAAAATGTGTAGGTGATCAATGTATGTCTGCTACTCCAACAACCACCTATAGAGTTGCACAAGATTTTGCAACATTTTCTACAAAAGAAAATTGTTCTTGTGGTTCTTGAATTGTAATCCATCCAAATTGTATTTCTGCTTCCCTCCCAAGAGATGGAATGGATGATTCAAATGCTGAAAGGTTTTGACTTGAATGGGATTTCTTTTGTGGCTAATTAACAACACAAATCTTAACCTAGACATTCTAATCTGCGTCCATAAAGTTGATGTCTATTTAGTGTTCACTGTCATGAATGCTGGAATTATTAATAAGAAATGACATTCATTGCTTAATCAATTACCTTGATGCTTATGGGTTTTCTTCATTAAATTGTGGATTTTCCATACAAAATTCAATTGTGAGCAAATGCGTCACCTTCAAGCTGATAAAATTGCATTCTTGTTCCTAGTATTGTTGAAGCTTATAGCACCTTATTTGGACAATAGGAAGGGTTTTCCATATGAGTTTCCGTGATTCTTTAAACTTTGTCAATGAAGCCACCTTATCTTGGTGGTGCTTTAAAATCTGAATAGGGATTGAGAAAAGGGGTATGAAGTAATATGAAGAAGTACTCCAGGACAAGATTGTTCATTCTTAATATTTTATTAGCATTGCCTATGATTCCTTCTAGTTAAGTGTGATAGGTCTCCCACATTCTCTCTCTCTCTCTATAAATTGGAATTTCCCTTTTAATAGGTAACCACGTACTGGTTGAATTGGCCAATGGATCACCTATATTTTTCTTTTCTTTTACATCTTCCACAATCAGTGTCTACAAAACCCAAAGTAAGGAAGTGAATTTCAATCATTTACTCATTCTAAATATTTTACTAGCATTGTTTGTGATCCTTCCAGTTAAGGCCTTTTTTTCTATTAAGAAGATATTCAAATTGTTTATAGAAGGATAATCATCTTAAAGATTGAGATATACTTATACAAATCAAAAGAATTAAAAAAAGGAAAGCCAACAAGGTAATCTTATCTACAGGACAAATCAAATGAACAAAAAAATAAGGAAAGCCAAAAGGCAATCTTATCTACAGGAAAGAATTAAGGAATTCTAATCAGAAAAGATTATCCATAGCAAATTGGCCTTATCTATACAACTAGGCAAATCAATAAAGAATAAAATTTAAAAAATACAAAATCTTGGTTAAGATTTTTTCTCTAGTACTCCTCTCAAGTTGGGCTGTGAATGTTAAGAACACCCAACTTGGCTTTGTGTTTGAGAAATAGTTCTTTCCCAAGAGATTTGGTGAAGAGATCCACTATCTAGGAATTACTAGGGACATATTGGAGGGAAAGAAGCCCATTTTGAATATTATCCCGAATGACATGGCAATCAATCTCCATGTGTTTGGTACGCTCATGGAAGACGAGATTAGCTGCAATATGGAGAGCTACCTGATTGTCACAGTAGAGAGGGATTGGTTGAGTTGTTAAAACACCCAAATTGTGTAACAATATAGTCAATCATAAGAGTTTGCAATTGGTCACGGCTATTGAACGGTACTCGACCTCGGCTAAAGATCAGGAAACCTCCGTTGTTTATTTTTTCCATTAGATTGGGCTAGAACGAAGAAAAATGCAGTAACACGTAGTAGGTCAGCGAGTCATTGGGCAACTGGCCCAATTTGAATCACAATAGGCCTGCAATAACAATGAGTTGGAGGCAGATAGTAAGATCCCTAAGCCAGTGGAGCTGTGCAAATAAAGGAGAAGCCGATTAGCATCATCTAAGTGAGATTTCCTTGGTTGGTGCATGAATTGGCTTAGTAGAGTTATGGAGTGCACAATTTCGGAACTGGTGATTCTGAGGTAAATAAGTTGTCCAATCAACCGGCGATATGGTGTTGTGTCAGGAAGTAATTCACCATCAGTTGTGGTCAATTTAAGATGTTCCATTGGGAATTCAGTCATGCGAGCTGCAGTGAAACCAATATCAGAAAGTATGTTTAGTGTATATTGACGTTGAATCAAAAAAATCCCTTGTTTGGCAAGGATCAATTCAAGGCCTAGAAAAATACTTTAGTGGGCCAAGGTCCTTGATTCGGAATTGTTGATGTAATCTTGCCTTCAACAATGAAATTATTGTGGTATTAGGGCCTACAATCAATATGTCATCAATATATACCAATGCAGAGATGGCAGCGGAAACTTCATGCCCTTTAAAAAAAATGAATAATTAGCTTTGGATTGGGCGAAACCGAGTTGAACAAGGACCGACATATACCAATACAAAGATGGCGGCGGAAGCTTCATGCCCTTTAAAAAAAAAGGAATAATTAGCTTTGGATTAGGTGAAACCGAGTTGAATAAGGACCTTAGAGAATTTTGTAAACTTGTTTCTTGATGCTTGTTTGAGGCCATATAGGGATTTATTGAAACAACATACCAAATTCTCCCCCTATCCTTGATATCTAGGTGGTAAGGTACTATATACTTCTTCATCCAGATTGCCATGTAGGAAGGCCTTCTGAATGTCTAACTAATGGAGAGATCAACCTAGTGCAACACTTAGTAAAGTCCGAATAGTGACGAGTTTGGAAACATGAGCAAATTTTTCATGAAAATCTATGCCTTCAGTTTGGGTGTAACATTTGGCAACCGAACGGGCTTTGTAACGCTCGATGCCACCATTAACTTTCCACTTGATTTTGTATACCCATTTGTAGCTAATAGGTTTTTTGGATGGTAGTAGTGGCATAAGAGTTCAAGTGTTATTAAGCTCAAGAGCCTGAATTTCATCATGCATAGTCTCCTTCTAATTGGTAGATAGAGAAGCTTTGGCAAAACTGGCCAATTCTTTAATGGCAGATAAACACCTGAGAAACTTAAAATGAGAGAGTGAAAGTCTATGGTAAGTAATAGAAGAAATAATGGGTGATAGAGTACCTGCATTAGAAGGAGTTGACGTGGAGTGGGTGGCATAGCATTGGTAGTCTTGGAGATATTTTGGGGATTCCTCTCATGATGAGGGTAGGTGGGTAGCACAAGAGGCGGTTGGGATGATAGTTCCGGTACAATAGACGGGGGTGGTGGTGTTGCAGCAGGTGGGTTGGCGATGGTATAACATAGGTGGTTGGTGTTGGTGTGGCTAGTGCTGGAGGGTTGGTGATTGAGAAGAGGTCGGTAGTATCTTGAATGGGGAGGGGTAGAACTAGATTATGAATGGTGTGGTTGGGGCTTTTGGATGAAGGACATGAGCCCTCTACAAATGTGAGTTCATGACTGATGTAAACCTTTTTTGACTCAAGATCAAACACTTTGTAACCTTTAAACTGGGAGTGAAGGTGATTAATGATATGAGCTGCAGTGAGAATGCACTCACCTCAAACTAGGGTGGTAGTTGGGCCTAGAAGGAGAGGACTCGTGCTATATTGAGGAGGTGGCAGTGTTTGCGTTCAACAACCCTTGTTGGGGGTGTTGACACAATTGTGTTGGTGCACTATCCCTTGGGTGACAAAAAAATCCTTTGAAGCATGGTTGCAAAAATTCTCTACCATTGTCGATTTGTAGTTGCTTGATGGAACAAATAAACTGACTTTTTAACCATGATAATGAAATTTCATAGATGAGTCCAAGCATTAGATTTATGATTTAAGAGATAAATCAAAGTGCATCATGAGAAGTCATCTACTATTGTGAGAAAATAGGAAGCACCACATAAGGTGAGTATGAAGTACGGTCCCCCAAATATCACAGCGTATTAAATCAAAATATACAGACATTGAAATCACACTTGAGGGGAAAGGTAGACGGGTTTGCTTAGCTAATGGGGCAAATATGCCTTTTAGAGATATTGATAGTAGGATCTATTTTATTTAAAAAAGGAAAAAAAATTATTAAAGGGTTGACCTAGGCGGGTATGCCAAATATCAAGAAAGGAATTGACTGTGGATACTGCAATAGATGGATGGGATACATCCAATTTATAAAGTCCGCCATTCGCCTTACCCAATCTAATCATCTCCTTCGCTTGTAGGTGTAGACACCCAATTTTGTCACCCTCTCCCGTCTATGATGACTTACGGATCTTGGACACGACCTTTCGCCTCCAATCAATAGAGATGATAACTGACTGAGGTAACTATTCCTAGGAGCATTCCATACTCACCAAAACTCCTAGAAAACCCATACGAGAGAAAAGAAGGGTCCAATTATAATATTTCATATATGAAGAAATTCAGTCAAAGTGACCGTACAGATACATAATACTCAGAATTACGATTCCAACAATATATGGTACGTCAAATCGAACCATCAGATCTTCTGCAATCACTCCCGAAAGTTGCACCTTGAATGCCCAAATCCCACCGATGCGAGCACCCATGTCTTGCCTTAAGTGCCCAAACCGCTCCCATGCGAGCATCCACACCTTACTTTGAGTGCCCAAACCTTGCCCATGCAAGCACCCACACCTTGCCTTGAGTGCCCAAACCCTACCCAACCAAGCCCTGCATGCACTCGGCCAAACCCCAAATGTATCCGACCAAGCCCTGCGCATACCCGGTGAGTCCCAGCACCTATGTCGGAGTCCCAGGACCCATGTCGGAGCCCTAACACCCATATCAGAGCTCCAACACCTATATCAGACCCTAGCACCCATATCAGAGCCCCAGCACCCATGCTGGAGTTCCAGCACCCCTGGTGGAGCTCCAATGACCTTGCTAAAGCAGCTCCCCTGCTAGTCCTCCAGCACTTCTGTTGAACCTCCCGTACCCCTGTCGAAACCTTTGATACCCCCGTCGGTGATCAAAATCCCTCTTTTGATGACCGATTTGGGGAAGAAATTCCCTCTTCACCCACCTGTGTACCCTACACTAGCCCGCTAGTGTACCCTATACCGTAGCCTCTCATTGGTCTAAAAAAGAATCTTTTTACCTTATTGGTCTAAAAGAATTACCTTTCACCCCATTGGCTATAGAAAATTATCCTCCACCTCATTGGTCCAAAATTTCTTATTTTCACCCCATTGGTTTAGAAAAATTACTTTTTACTACCATTGGTTAAGGAATTTTCTCTCCCCTCCCTATTAGTCCAAAAATTCTATAAATACCCCCTCCCTTTGGTTTTACACATAATATAACAACCCATAGTAGAGAAGCTCTACCCTCTCTCCTCCCCTCCCCCTTTGAGGATTTTCAAGTCTTCGGAGAGATCTTCATAAGATTCGAAGTGTTCTTTGGGCCTTCAGGACTCTTAAATCCTTTGCTTTCTTTGAGTGAGATTTTTAGGAAAAGTTTCCTCCTAGCCTTCCAATAGCCTATCCCTAGTGGAAGCTCTGTCCGAGTGCCACCTCAGCCTAGCCCTCCCATAGCCTATTCCTAACGAAAGCTCTGTCTGAGTGCCACCTCAGCCAAAACCTTGAAGTAGCTCATCCCTAGCTGAAGCTCTGTCCGAATTTAAAATCGAAAGTAACCGTTCCTAGCTGAAACTCTGCCTGAATATTATCACAATCAGTATCTCTCGAGAAAGGAAGTTGGAGGTCAAGACCATCTTCCCTTGAGCTGGGAGAATCCACAAGGAAGTTCATACTAGCATTAACCAAGGGTTCCACTCCTCTTGACCCGAAACAGGGGTCAAGCTCAGGTATAATTTCTCAACAAAATTAGCACAATGTAGATTTTATATAGACCTTGTTTTATTGTACACAGTTATTTAAATTCAGTCAATGTACATATGTGTGATAACTTAGCCATGTATGCGAAATAGAAATAATTGTGGAAAATATTCATTCTTAAGCATCTAGTAGGAAGACCGGTTGAACCAGATAGATTGGATGCTTAACACCTTCCCAACTCTGCAACTTGACACTTACCTTAAATCTCTGGACTAGACCAACTTTCAGGCCATTTTCTCAGGAATTGGGCCCACCTCGGGTCCTAGGTCCATAATTCTAGGTGGTGACTCTAAACCCTTTTACATGATCCTGATCCCCGTATTGGACCATCATCAAATCCTCGTCTCAAATGATGAATTTTATACACCTGCAAAATAGGCTTCCACGTATCTCCGAGTGACGACACGATGGTGTGGGACCCGTAGGGTAAACACACATGACACATCCCTCCCTCATGAAAGAGAAAGAGGGGAGAGAGATGGAATCAATGTAAACCTTCCTTCATCCCCACAGAGGAGGAATGCGCATACGCATCTCCGGCCGCTACCCTCACAGTGGCGACTCCACTAGGGACAAATGTCAAGCTTTCGACACTAAATATTACCATTAAATGTAAGAACATTTTTTACCACATTTGTTTGAAAACATATTTGGCTAACCCCATGTTTGTATTTGTACTCGCTAACCACATCATGGATCGTGCTCGAAGTGAAATCAATTGGCGAGGGACTCCCTACATGCCCGCACCCTTAGGGAGGTTAGTGCATGTCATGGAGAGTACTCTGAGAGCAAATGGTAGCTGCTTCTTGCACAATGGTGTGGGGTATTATTAAACGATGAGGATATTCATAATTGTACCAGCACCCTCAGAGAGGTCCTTACACTTTAAGATGTTCTGAGATCGAATAATGATATTCCCGCATTACACTTTTACACACAATCACTCATGGTTCCACCACCCATGGCTAGTTGCTTAATCTCGTGTATAGTCACGAGTAATGGGCAAGGAAGTCACCCCCTTGATCTCGTACCCATAGGTATATTAAAAGGATCACGTACCTTGTGTATATAGATCCTATGAAGGAAGCCATGTCAATCCTAGTCCAGATTGGTTCGAAAGACCCAACCTGGAGACCAAATTTCCCATACCGGCATATGGAAAGCCCGTCGAAGGAAAATCCAAAGATCAAAGTACTAATATCTTTTGCAAGATTGGAAGAGCAGTAAATTTCTTTCCTACAAACGGTAGCCCAGGTAAGTCCTAAACTTCAAAGTATCTAAAAGATATTACATGTGATATTTTCAACTCCGTTATGGATGAGAAAGATGATTACAGTACATACTCTGGGTGACAAAAGGTGATCGTTCGTTTCTTTGCCTTTCGGCTATTGGCATAGGTCTCCACTAAATAGGGGCATTCTATAGACACCCAATTTTGTCACCCTCCCCCGGCTATGATGACTTATGAATCTTGGATGTGACCTTTTACCTTCGATCAATAGAGATGATAACTGACTGAGGTAATTATTCCCAGGAGCATTCCATACTCACCAAAAACTCCCAGAAAACCTATGAGAGAGAAAAGAAGGGTCCAATTATGATATTTTATATACGAAGGAATTCAGTCAAAGTGACCGCACATATAAATAGTACTCGTATTTACGATTCCAATGATATATGGTACATCACAATCAGACCATTAGATCTTTCGTAATCACTCCAAAAAGTTGCACCTTGAGTGCCCAAACCCGGCCCATGCGAGCACCCATGTCTTGCCTTGAATGCCCAAACCCCGCCCATACGAGCACCCATGTCTTGCCTTGAGTACCCTAACCCTCCCCATGTGAGCACCCACGCCTTGCCTTGAGTGTCTAAACCCCGCCCAACCAAGCCCCACGTGCACCCAACTATGCCCTGCGTGCACTGGGCCAAACCCCACGTACACCCAACCAAGCCCCGTGTTCACTTGACCAAACCCCGTGTGTACCCGACCAAGCCCCATGCATACTTGACTGAGTCCCAGCACCCATGTCAGAGCCCCAACACCCATATCATAGCCCCAACCATATCAGCTCGGCACCCATGCTGGAGTTCCAGCACCCCTACTGTTGGAGCTTCAGCTCCCCTGTTAGAGCTCCAACACCTCTGTTGAACCTCCCGCACCTCTGTCGAAACCTCTAATACCCCCATCGGCGATCAAAATCCCTCTTTCGACGACCGATTTGAAGAAGGAATTTCTTCTTCACCCACCTATGTACCCTACACTGCCCCGCTAGCATACCCTACACCGCGACCTCCTATTGGTCCAAAAATGAATCTTTTACCTTATTGGTCTAAAAAATTACCTTTCACCCCATTGGCTATAGAAAATTGCCCTCCACCCCATTAGTCCAAAATTTCGTACTTTCACCCCATTGGTTTAGAAAAATTACTTTTTACTACCATTGGTAAAGGAATTTTCTCTCTCCTCCCTATTGGTCCAAAAATTCTATAAATACCCCCTCCCTTTAGCTTTACACCAACACACAACACAACAACCCATAGTAGAGAAGCTCTACCCTCTCTCCTCCCCTCCCCCTTTGAGGTTTTTCAAGTCTTCGGAGAGATCTTCGTAAGATTCGAAGTGTTCTTCAGGCCTTCGAGACTCTTCAATCCTTTGCTTTCTTTGAGTGAGATTTTTAGGAAAAGTTTCCTCCTAGCCCTCCCATAATCTATCCCCAGTGGAAGCTCTGTCCGAGTGCCACCTTAGCCAAAACCTGGAAGTAGCCCATCCCTAGCGGAAGCTCTGTCCAAATACCATCTCAGCCTAAACCCGAAAATAGCCTTCCCTAGCCGAAGCTCTATCCGAATTTAAAACCGAAAGTAATCGTTCCTAGCTGGAACTCTGTCTGAATATTATCACAGTCAGCATCTCTTGAGAAAGGAAGTTGGAGGTTAAGATCATCTTCCCCTGAGCTGAGAGAATCCACAAGAAAGTCCATACGAGCATTAACCAGGGGTTCCACTCCTCTTGACCTGAAATAGGGGTCAAGCTCAGGTATAATTTCTCAACAGAATTAGCACAATGTAGATTTTATATAGACCTTGTTTTAGTGTACATAGTTATTTAAATTCAGTCAATGTACATATGTGTGACAACTTAGCCATGCATGTGGAATAAGAATAATTGTGAAAAATATTCATTCTTAAGCATCTAGTAGGAAGACCGGTTGAACCGGCTAGATTGGGTGCCTAACACCTTCCCAACTCTACAACTTGACACTTACCCTAAATCTTTGGATCATACCAACTTTCGGGTCCTTTTCTCAGGAATTGGGACCACCCTTAGGCCCTAGGTCCATAGTCCTAGGTGGCGAATCCAAACCCTTTTGCATGATCCAGATCCCCATATTAGATATCATCAAATTCCCGTCTTGAATGACATATTTTATACACCTACAAAATAGGCCTCCACGTATCTCCGAGAGACGATACGGTGCATGACACACGCCTCCCTCATAAAAGAGAAAGAGAGGAGAGAGGACGGAATCAATGCAAGCCTTTTTTTTCCTCCCCACAGAGGAGGAATGCACATATGCATCTCCGACTGCTACCCTCACAGTAGGTCCAGAAAAATACAACGAGATGAGTAAAAACTCACAGAATAATGAAAAGTTTGAACAATCTGAGGAATTAAAAATAAATTAAATAAAAAAAGGGAACAATAAGAACATCAGATAAAGGTAAAATGGGTATGGGAAGACAGGAACCAATGTGTGTAATATGGATTTGATTCCCAATAGGTAATGTGATTGGAGATGAATGAGGTTTAAGAGTGCCATTTATAAAGAACAAAATGTCGAACACCATGTGGTGGGTGAAGCCGGACTCAATGACCTAGATGGGGAAAGTTTGGCTATTACCTGCAGCGTTGGCCAATGGTGTAATAGTACCAGATTAAAGCATTGAAAGAATTTGGTCATATTGGTCTATTTGTGGCAGCAACAGCGGTGGCAGTAGAATCATCCATACATAAGAGGAAGATTTAAAAGGAAGAATAGATGAAGAATCGAGTTAAGCTGACACAATATTAAGAAGATAGTCAAATTGTTTGTAAAAGGATAATCATCTTATAAGATTGAGATATACTTATACAAATCAGGAATGAAAATAAGGAAAGCTAACAAGGCAATCTTATCTACAAGACAAATCAAAGGAATGAAAATAAGGACAGCCAACAAGGTGATCTTATCTACATGAAAGAATTAAAGAATTCTAATTAGGAAAGGTTATCTACAGCTAATAAAGCTAATCTAACCTTATCTATATAACTAAGCAAATCAATAAAGAAAATTTTGAAAAACACAAAATCTTGGTTGAGATTTTATCTCCAATATTTTCATCTAAGGAAGTTATCTTAATAGATAGGTTAATAAAGTTTAAGGACTTCAATTAAAATAGATGAAATCATTAGTTGAGATTTCCTATGTAAAGTGCAAACAACATCAGTCTTTAGCTCAAATGGAAGAGCACATGAGATAATCCTCATGAGATGGTGGTTCGAATCTATCAAGACTTTTCATAGTGTGATTGGGTCACAATTATTCATACAATTCATATTCAATTGTTAATTTTAAGTTGATTTTCATGAGTAATTTGACCGCATATTGGGATAATCTTTGGTTGCAGGGTTTTCAAAAGGTATGCATTGGTTTGATGCTAAATGGACGGATGTGGTACAGTCTAGAAGCAAGGGCAAAGGATCAAGGCCAGAGTTGGAATTTCCAAGAGAAGAAAAGAATATAAAAAAATAAAAATATAAAAAAGGGGGAAATTTAGGGAGAGAGAAGACCCCATGGTTCTCTCTCTCTCTCTCTCCCTATTTCACATGCCTATTTCCTCTCCCTTCCCTCATTTTCTCTCATATTTTCTCTCTCCTTGTCCAAATTAGAATAGGAGCGTCTCTCCCACTTTACCTAAAACATCTCCCATGTTCTCTCCCTATTCTTTCTTTTATCTCCCATCTCTCACCTAATTTCTTTTTTCTTTTCCCTATTTTATCTCCCTCTCTTTCCTAATCCCTCTCTCCCACCGAATCTTCCCCTCTTACCATTCCTATTTTATCTCTCCATTCCATATCTCTCTCTCCTTCTTTTCCTTCCTTCGCACACCCTCCATTACCCATGTCTCTTCTTCCTAGATTGCCAACCGAACCCATCTCTCTCTTTCCTAATCCTACACAAACTCTATTACCATTCCACGCACTCTTCTCTCTCTTCCCTTTTTTTTCTCTCCAAACCGAATTATCCCTAGCCTCAGTTGATCTCTCCCCTCACTCTCCTAATCCCTAACCTTAGTCGATCACTCCCTATATCGACTAGCATACACCCTTATATATCAGATCCCTCATTCTTGAGCCGCTCTCCGAGGCACCAGGGTTCCCTCTCCCTTTTGGAACTAGCTACTCACTCCCACTCTCTAGGACAAGATTTGGAAGGAAAACATTACACACGGAGGATTACCATGACACCAAGGGTTCATCACCACCATCATCATTGCTGTCATTCATCTATTAGCACCATGATCGGCTAAGTTCCTTTCTATCTTTAGGTCTAGATGAAATTTTGAGTATTACTATTTAATTTCTGGTTTAAGTTTATACTTGGTTGTTTGATGTTAAAGACCCCTCCCATTGTGGATGATTTTTAATTGATAAAATAGTTTAGAATAATTATTTCTATGATGCAATTATTTTAATCAAGCAATGGTATTTCATATGATTTTTGGTAATACACTAATGATAGCCTTTAACCAATCGAACTAAGAGTGTTAAGTGGAAGCGATAGATGATAGTGCTTAACAAGATATGTTATGCTATGCTTAGTGTAGTCAAAGATTGTGTTTTTGTAGTTGCATTGAAACTTGTAGTTTCAGTGAACCGAAGTATGACCCAGAAATTGGTAATAATACCAAAATGGATTCAAGACCTAAGGATAGCTTCTTCTCTTTGATTCTTATTTTTGTTAATTGTTTTACTTAGTTTTAACTTTAATTCTAGATTTTACGAATTTGATTTTTTTAAAACAACATTCATCTCAATCTTAGTAGATTTAGCCTTCTAGTTCTCTGTGGGTTCGATCCTTTTCTTACCACTATCTCATAGTTTTAGTTAGAATTTATTTTGATTCATTCACGACAGCGATCAAGAAAGAATAAAGAAGTGTAATTTATGTTCATTCTATTTGGAATTTGAAAAAATAGTTCTATATCTACGAATATATTTGGTTCATAATAGTTTGATCCCTTTGATGTGATGTTCATAAATCTGAAGTTTTATTAGTAGATAAGCAATTTTTTTATTCTCAATTTATATGGTTCTTCCTGATCGACTATTTATGTGTCCAATGTTTTCACAATTCAGGGATGCTCCCTTGACAAAACTCAAGTTCGAAGCAAACTTACACAAATTGAACAACTATGAGGTCAAATATTCCCTTCCAGCTCTTCAGCTTCAGGACATCAACAATTTGGATTCAATTCATTATGAGACTATTGTGTGAAAGCTAAAAACTTGAAACCATATAAGGAAAGAGTACCCAAAGACTCTGATTTTGTTGGATGAAACGATCTCCATTGATTATTCTATATTGATATCTCAAACATCTCACTTTGGGTTTAACTGATTAACATTTTATTAAAATCATATGAGGTCATATTTCTATCTAGTCTAAATTTAAGTTCAAACTCGGCAATTTTTCAGGTAGATTCAAGATGAATCCAACAAATGGACTTAGAGTAAACAAAGAGTTTTTTTAGGAAGAATCACGTCACATAATCAAGGTAATTAAAACAATTATTCTATCACAAAAATTGTTCTATAGAAAATCTCTCAATGAAATTTTGTCCATAATCGATACATGCGCCAACAGATCTACGTAACCAAACACATAACACTCCTTTGATGAGATCCCCTAAATGAATGAGTTTTCTCAATGGACTTGTCTCAGACAATCCCTCCAGATTAGAAAACTTTCATTCCCCAAATAACTAGAGCAGGAGTTGGTTAACTGGATCGTGAGTCTAGTGATTGAAGGTACTTTTAGAAAATAGATGGTTTATAATTGAAACTGAGGCTACAAATGGATGGAACAACAGTTTGAAAGAAACACTCTTTTTGTTTAGGTACAATAGAAAGGTCTATTTCATAGAGGCCCAAAGATACTAATTAAAGAAGATGAAGTTGGGGACACTGATGACACAAAAAAAAAAAAAGTTCACTAAATTGCAAATTCGATTATAAGATCTTGCACGTGATTTGGATCATTAGATTTTAAATCTTTTCTTTTGCCAAGAGACATTAATTACATGCCATATTTTTTATTTCAATTATATGCCATATTTTTTATTTCAATTATACTGAACTTTCTTTATTATTTTTTTTATTTTATTAACTTTATCAAGCTACCTATATACTTACAGTATTTTCGGGATCAAGTGGAACATAAATTCCAAATAATGTCCTTTCTTCTTTCAAACATAATCCTTTCAATTGATCAAAAGTGTGTCAGATAGGGTTACTCAAATTCATCTAGATTCATCAATCAAATGTCTTTCTTGTAAAATATTATCTTTACTATGGCACACTTTATTTAGTCATGAACTTTCCTCATTGATCATGTATGGATTCTCTTTATTCCTTACTACTAAATCATAAACTTCTAAGTTGGTGTGGTATGAAATCATCTTTAAAACTATTTGTGGAAGCTAAGGAAAAAAATATTGAAATTAAAGAGAGAGAGAGAGAGAGAGAAAAGACACATAAATTGGCTATTATCTAATCATTATTTTTGTCTTATTATATTTTTTTTTCTTTATTTTTTTTTTTTTTTTTTTTTCCTTTTCTTTGCTTTTCTTGGCTTCAAACATAGCCTAAGAAAAGGGGTTAGCCATTTTGATAGTTTGCTAAACTGAGTTATGAAAACGATATTGTAATCATTGTAACAAGTAGATGAGTACCAAATCCTCTATATTTATTGGAAGTGAATTTGTGGCCCACGTTAGCCATATGACTCCTATAATGGATTTTCTCCTTGTATTTTATTAATAAAATACTTTTCTTCGCATATTTATTTCTCAACCATCCATCCAAGATGACTAATGCCTCTATGGATAATTGTAACGATGTCAATAATAGATTTTTAGATTATTTAATATGGGGCGATGGTAAGAACAACATGAGCCGTATCTGAACATGTAAGGATTTTTTTTTTTTGGGTAAAATCATGTGAGGATTTAGGTGGGGCTCGACAGGAGGGTTGCTTGAATGAACCAAAAGATCATAAAAAATGGTTTGGTCTGATGGTACAAAGTTTTTACTTTCCTCTTTTATAAATCTAGTCTACTGGTCCGCAATCAACGGTCACTGATCCTGGTTCGGTCCAAGGGAACAAGTCTTTTACCAAATCAGTACGAGGGTGATTAATGATGAGATGATGAACGTCATTTCATGGTGGTGATATGTCCGTTTGACTTGTAGGATATTATAATTTGTGTTTTGAACCAATTACTTTGAGCCAATTATATCTAATAAACAACCTGAATCATTAAAATTAGTAACCTACAAGCTCAAATAAAACAATTTCAGTCTTGCATATTGTTATTGCATATTGTTATAGTAAAAGTAGTTCGTCAATACCAGCCCGACAGGAACCAAGGCGAAGCGAAAATGCCTAGGGCCGAATCACAGGACAACTTAAGTCAAGAAAGTGAATCAGTACAAGCTTGTAAGTCGATCACCTTTAGATTGTCATTCGTGGCTTGGCCACTAAGTGACTGAGCTACTCACAAGCATAACTAACCAATCGGGCTACTCGTGGACACTCAGAGAACCCCTAATCGTGGAAGATCACTAAAAGAGAATCCATCCATTGCTTGACAATCAAGCAACTGAGCCACCATCACTTGGATAATCTTTTGGTAAAGGAAGTTAGATTGTTATAAGGAAATTCACTCCTAATCAGATACATAACCTCCAAGCAAGGAGCGGATCTCTCTAAGATAGGGAAGATAACCTACAAGGACTCCTAATTGTCCCTAGAAGGAAGGGGAATCCCTCACCAATCAAGATATCCCCTATCTTCGTAACTCTTTCTATATTTTGGAGTCCTACTATATCTGGATTCCTGCTAGCTCTGGGATGACTACCAAGTTGAGACTCTCCACAACCTCCCTGCTATAACTATAAATACTCAGGTAAATCCCCTTCAAGGGGATCGATACTTTCATCATTCTCGAATTACTATTTACATTGAGATCTGACTTAGGATTAGACAGTTCGCATCAGTGCTTCCTGAACTACCACCTCCTGCCAACCAGACTGCTACCACCGAGATCGAGGCCTACTCGAGAAGCAATTGGTTGTAAATTAATAGGCCAGAACAACCCACCACTCGCCAATTGACACGAAGACTGTTGTCGTGCGGGTTCTGCTAACACGCACCAACATGATCACCACCTGTTGACTGATGCAAAGATGAGGATAGTCATACGAGACTTGCTAAGACCCATTGCTCATTGAGCAACATGAGCCCTTAGTAGGCACACACAACCCCCCCTAGATGGCTCGAGAGAGGAAACCTTAGTGTAGAAGACTTGGTCCCTCATGGGTCGACAAGGGGACCACTCCCTGGAGAATAGATCTGCTGAGGGGAATCGATCCTCCAAAGGAATTGAGTCCTCTTAGAAGAATGAGTTAGCCGAGGTACTGCTCACCCCCATGGTCTGCTCGAAGTCCAAGGGAGGATTATTTGCATCGAGGAAGAGAAGATAGATCGAGGCGCCAAGACCTCCTTTGAACTCCTAAGTGATCAAAGGGAAGACATTAAGGCCATGTATCCAACTAAAGAAAATAGTTTGGACTACCGCATTCACGAAATTTCCATAAAGTTCAAAATCTTGAAGAAACTAGTCATTAGGATACTAGTAGTCCCAAGTCCCAACCCACAATTCCTTATCTGATGAGCTGATGAATGCTCGTCTACCCAAGAAGTTCAAAATGTCCACCTTCGTCTTGTATGACAGTACGACTGACCCAATGGATCATGTGTGTCATTATAGTTCGATATGTCCATTCATTGGAACTCTAAGGTTGCATTGTGTAGAGTATTTGAAGGGAGCTACCTTGATAAGGTTCTCCACCTTGAAGCCCAACTCCATCAATAGATACGAGGACTTAGGGAAGGCCTTTATAGCCAAAATACAGAGCAGCATCTTCCAACGCCATAAAGCAAGGTCACGACAAGCCGCTACAAGACTACCTCAGTAGGTTCACTGAAGTATCCTTGGACATCAAGAATCTCGAGAATGGTGTAGCCTGCAACACCTTTTCTATGGGGTGTGCTATAAGGAACTCATAAAATCCTTTTTGAAGAAGATGACTATAGGTATGACTGAGCTCCAGCAACACTGCCACAAGTATGCAACCATGGACACAAACTTAGAAGCTTGAAAAGGTATTGCGGCTCCAAACCTGGATAAGAAGTAAACCAACGTGCGCACCAAATATGATGAGCGAGATCAAAGAAGTCACAAGCAATGAGTCTGGAAAATCTACCATTACATTTTTCTTGGTCCAAAATTTTAATGAAGATCAAGGATAAGAGGATCATACGCTAGCCAAAACCCATGTAGTTGAAGCTTGAAGAGCATGAGTCCAAGAAGTACTACAAATTCCACAAAAACGTCGACCACGACATTGATGAATGTAGACAGTTGAAAAGGGAGATTGAAGACTTGATCAAGGCTGGCTACCTCAAGGAATACATCAAGGATCGAGAGGACGACTAGCTGACCAACAAGGAACAAAGAGAGTCGAGCGGTTGATGAGACGAGCCATAGAGAGAAGACAGAGAACGACGTTTAGCAAATGAAAAGTGACCCACAGGCCTGACTATACACACCATCCTCTAAGGTCCAGGGCAAGAGTCAACTGGGAAGTTAAAAGCTCATGCTTAATTCGTCTACACGACTGAAGAGCCAATCAAGACAGTCTTTGCAAAGACCTAGTTTTTCTCTGATGAGGACCAAAAGGGACTAAATTGGCTAATGATGCCACAGTGATTCAGCTGGTGCTCGCCAGTAGTCAATTTCATAGGATTTTGATCGACACCGGGGCCTTAGTTGATGTGATGTCCTATGTTGTTAAGCTTAAGGCCATAATTGGACCCCTCTATAGCTTTGTGGGCTTCCCATCGCACATTGAAGGATGCATTGAGCAACCAGTGACCATAGGTGAAAGCCCTCGCTCGGCCACTAACCTGGTCAATTTTATGGTCATTAAGGTCATATCAGCATACAACGCCATCCCTTGACTATCAACTCTGAATGACTTAGGAGCCATAGCCTTAGCAAAACATCTAAAGGTGAAATTCCCCATTAAGAATGAGGTTGGAGAGTATTGGTCTGACAAAAAAGGATCATATAAAGGTTATATAAACTTTGACAAAGTAATGAAGAACGACTATCTAGGCATAGCATGCAGCGTAGAAGCTGAAGATATTAGGGACAAGTCCCAGCTGCAACGAGGCAAACCAATAGAAGTTCTGGTACAAATCCCACTACCCAGGGATGATCCAAATTACACCATTCAACTGCCCTGATGAGCTATGAGCAAAGTAAGAGAACCATAGAGTTCCTTAGGGCTAATGTAGATTTCTTCGCTTGGTCAGTCATGATATGTCGGGAATCCCCAAGATGTGGAATATAGCCTGAATGTTAATTAGGCCAAAATATCTAGAAGAGAAGAATGTTTCCCCTGAGCTGCAAAGATTGTCAATGAGGAAGTGGAGAAGTTGAAGCCTTCACACCTGATCAGAGAAGTAAAATTCCCCACTTGGTTAGCCAATATCATAATGGTCCCTAAGTTTAACGGGAAGTGGAGGATCTGCGTCGCTAACACTGATCTGAACAAGGCGTGCCACAAGGATTGTTATCATTTGCCACAAATTGATCTCCTCATAGATGCCATAGTCGAACATGAGATGCTGACTTACGTAGATGCTTTTTCTTGTTACAATCATATCAAAATGAAGGTTGACGAAAAGGTTAATACTGCCTTCCTCACCGAGCGAAGAAAATTCTACTACAGAGCCATGCCCTTCAGGTTAAAAAATATAGGTTGAAGACTTCAGCTTCTCCACTTGCATGGATGCTTTTTCTTGTTACAATCATATCAGAATGAATGTTAAAGATGAGAAAACCGCCTTCCTCATCAAGCAAAGAAAGTTCTACTACGGAACCATGCCCTTTGGGTTAAAGAATGCAGGAATCACATGCTAGAGGATGGTTGACATCATGCTTAAAGAGTAGATTGGCCGAAACATGAAAGTCTACATAAATTACATGATGTAGAAAGCGCTTAAGCCAAGCAAAACATTGAGGACCTAGAAGAAGCCTTCGGAGTCTTAAAAAGAACAAGATGAAGTTAAACCCCTCAAAGTATGCTTTCGAAGTCATCTTAGGAAAATTCTTAGGATTTATAGTCTCTAAGAGAGGAATAGAAATAAATCATAGCAAGATCTTGACCATCCGAGACATGGCATCACCCAAAAATGTCAGAGAGGTTCTAAGGCTCATTGGCCGAGTTGTGATACTCAGCCAATTTGTCTCTTGAGTTGGAGATAAATGCCTACCACTCTTCAAGACTATGAGGAATCTTTAGTTGCCTAAATAATTCCTTTGGAATCATACCACTAGGATGTGGTTAAAGCACTAAAGGAGTATCTCAAGTCACCACTGCTCCTAGTTCGACCAGAACTAAGAGACGAGTTACACATCTACCTGGTAGTGTCACCATTAGTGGTTAATGCAACTCTAGTGAAGGAATAAGAGAACAATAAAGACTAATTTAATATGCTAGCCATATCCTACTAGATGCCGAGATAAGATATCCTAGACCAAAGAAACTGGACTTGGCATTGGTTATCACGGCTCGAAAGGTGAGTGCTCATTTTCAATCCCATACAATCGCAGTTCTCACCGACCAACCACTGAAGAAAATCCTTCACAAGCCAAGTCTATTTGGTAGATTATTTAGTTGCTCGGTAGAGTTGAACGAACATGAAATAGATTACCAATCAGAACTACTATTAAAGGTCAGGCCTTCACAGACTTTGTGGCTGAGTGCATATTAACTGAGGAAAAAAGCTCCCCTCCTGAAGACATAGACATTGTATGTTGATGCGTCAAGCAACGTGATCGAGAGTGAATTTCGCTTGATTCTGATAAGCCTCAAAGGATTCAGGATTCGATATGCTTATGATTTGGATTCCTTGCCATGAACAACGAAGCCGAGTATGAGGCTTTGGTAGTGGAACTCTGAGTGTAAGCTAACGAGCTATTGGTCCATAGAGACTCACAGCTAATCGGGTGAGTATAAATCAAGGGAAGGTAGGATGATGAGCTACCTCAGAAAGCTGAAGGAGTTCTTTGCTCAATTCGCCAAGTTCAAGATAAGAAAAGTCCCCAAGTTAGAAAATGTGTCAGCAAATGCTCTGTTCTGACTAGCGACACTAGATTATGAAGATATCGGTGGCACGGTATATATAGAGTTGTTACGAAAATCGACCTATAAAGAGGATGGAGTCTAGATGGAGTCTATTGCACCAAAGAAGCTTCATACTGAATGGACCCCATCATCATATACCTAAGGGACGACACCCAACCAGAAGATCGAGCAAAAGCTCGAAAACTAAAAGACAAGCTATAAACTACGTCTTGGGGAAGGGTGGAGTATTGTATAAGAGATCCATTTCTTGAACCATACTTACGTGCTTGATCAAACTAAGGCTAAATATACTCTAGTCGACCTACATAAAGGGATATGTAAGTCATCTGGGCGACCGAGCTCTGGCGTACAAAGTCCTTTGGCAAGGCTTCTATATGCCAAAGATGCAAAAGATGCAATGCTCTATGTACAGAAGTGTTGGAAGTGCCAGATCTATATTTAGATGCCACATCAACCTGCGACTGAACTATCGTCCATACTCAACCTGATCCCTTCACCATGTGGGGGATGGATATCCTAAGAAAGTTCGTACCAGGCAAAGGCAACGTCAAGATCCTTATAGTCACCATTGATTATTTCAACAAGTGGATCGAGGCTCACCCACCGGGCAAGATAAAGAAGTTCTTCAGAGACAATGTGAACTACAACTTCAACATCCCTAAGATTCTCCTAATAGAAAATGGACGATAGTTCGACAATCCTAACTTCAGAATTTTTTATGGCATATACCACATTGAGTTCCGCAACACCTCGATCGTATACCTTCAATTGAACGGTTATGTCAAAGTTTCCAATCGAACCATCTTGGATGGGCTCAAGAAGCAGCTCGATCAAAAGAAAAGAAAATAGGTTGTTAAACTCCTCAGCATCCTTTGGGTGTATCGAACCATGGTTCGGTCCCCAACTGGTGAGACACCATTCCAGTTGGCATACGAAACAGATGCTTTCGCACTGGTTAAAGTCATGGCGGGATCACATAGATTCAGACCTTTATGCGAAGAGATGAATAAAGAAGGATTATGAGCTAACCTAGAGTTCCTTGATGAAGTGCAAGAGAAGGCAGTAATGAAGGCATATAAATGAAGGAAAACAATGTTATACAACTCAAGGGTGAAAAAGATGACCTTCTAGCTAGGAAACTTGGTCTTCCGAAAAGCCTAAGTTTTTGGTCTAGGTAGCATTAGTAAGATGAGGGCCAACTAGGAAGGCTCATACATAATCTCCAAGATGGTATGCCCAGGAACCTACCACGTAAAGATTCAGGGGAGAGAAGCCATACCAAGAGCATGAAACTAGGAGAACCTACAAAAGTACTACCAGTAGACCTTGGCGGTCATTTGATCGTGTTAACCTATACTTTTTAGTTTAAATTACAGTTCTTTCAATTTTAAGTTTGTTCGTAGCAAACTTCAATTGTTTAAGTCCAATTTTTTAATGCAAATCAATTTTCAATCTCAATTTGATGGCAGAGTTAAAAGACCGACCACCACGGGTCAACAACTCCAAAGAAAAGATCGACCATCATAACTCAGCAATGTCAAGATCAGCCCCAAGGGTGGAAATAAAAAACCTTATGAACTAAGGCAAAAAGATCGACCAATGTAATTCTACAATTCCAAAGACCTTGCAATCCAAAGTAAAAATATCAACTAACATAGGCCAGAAACTCCAAAGACCCTACGATCCAAGATGAAAAGACCAATCAACATGGATCGGTAACTCAAGACCTTATAAGCTAAGAAAAATACCATCATACGTCGGCAACCACAAAAAACGAGGGTCTACTAGAGTTTAGCAAGTCAGCCCATGCAGCAATAAATGAATTGAAGAGATCTTAATTTCATTGTATAAGGCCAAAAATCTAATTTACAAGAGGGCCAAACGACCAAAGAACAAGAAAGACAAAGGTATACAAGGAATCAAGGCTAGTCATATGGTTCTTCTATGTTTTCCTCTTCATCAACTAGCCGAGCATCGAGTAAGTAGTTCACGATAAGTCTTTGTTCTTCCTTTTCTCACTCCTCTGAAGTAAGATCATTAGTGAGCAAAAAAGGGGAGAAATTGAATGTAGGATCCTCCTTCAAAGGAGCAAGTGTGTTATTACCGAATACCGTTCAATTGTTGAACACCATGGTCCTTATGCCACTAGCCCCATCATAGATCACGACGTCTTCAAAGTGCTCAGATACCTCGGTGAGGTGCTCCTCTTAGGTGAGCCTCTTGGACCCCTCGACGACATGTTTTTTCTCTCCAAGATGCTCCTCTTTCAACGACATGCTTTTGCTCTCCAAGATGCTCCTCTTTGGCATGATGCTTGGACCCCTCCATAACCACCCTCGCTCCAAAAAAAGTAGCTCACGTTCCTCATGGACCTACTCCTCGATGGAGTGTATGACCATTAGAGATGGCAAGCATGAGCCCCTTTGTGGATTAGTATCTTCGAGGGATGCAACCTTGGTGGCTAGTCAAGTCCCCTTTGTTTCTTGAAGGAGGTTGACCCATTCCACTTCAATGTTTGGGGGCCAATCCAATTGCGTCTACCTCCTTATGAGAAGGCTCTTCTTCTCTCCCTCTAACGCCTCTCCAGATCTTGTTGAGAGAAATCAACTTCTCGCTCCCTTGGCACCTCCTTATGACTTCTATTTTGAGCCTGGTGGAGGGCGAAAGTTGCCTGAAGTGACTGAAGGTTGATCGGCATTGCAAGGGAAAAGAAATCTAAAGTTAGAAATTTTCCTAAAACAATAACAAAAGACAAGTAATCAATATAGGTCACCCACCTGCGCTCAAGCCGTGCCCAACAAGAAAGCCTTTGTCGCCTAGTTCGGCAGTGTCAATTGTATAATCTACCTCTAGCATTGCAATGAACACTTCCTTATCTCGACCCATGAGCATAGGTTGGGCATTCATCCTGGAAACATTCGGTTTATACCAGTCATTAACGATTGACAGCCCTTTGACCCCAGACGCAAAGAGAACTTGTTCTTCCATCCCTTGATGGAAGAAGGTTTGCCATCAACAAATCTGATCTTCGCGTGTTGGTTTAGGTGTACCGGCTTCAACGATGAGTAGAAGAACTTAGATGAAAAAAGAGGAAAGGAGGTTGGTTGGTCAAGATTGGTCACCAAGGCATAGACCCGAGAACGTTCCTCCAAGAGTTGGGGATGAGCTACGGAGGAAAAATCCTAAAGTGAGCAAAAATCTCGCTTAGGAGAGGAGGAATGGGACCTAAGCCCTCTCATAAGAAATTCCTTATACAATCTTACCTCATCATCATCAGTCACAGGCTCTCTCGATCAGAACAAGCATTCAAAGGGTAATAGAATCAGGGATGTGCTACGTTTCCTGATTCCGTCCAACTTTTCAGTCGTAAGCATGCTAGATAGTTGCCCCTCAAAACTTAAGTCCACAAAAGGACTAGTAAAGGCTAAACCGATTCTCGAGTGGCCCCAGGGGTAGCCAAACTAGCTCCGCGGCGCTAGACAATGACAGAATATGTATGGCAGCAGGAATGGAGGCAGAACCCCCCTCAATGGAGGGCTCAATTGGGGGAGTAAGAGGATCAACATAGATATCCTTGTTAGCAGCGACAATCGATTCAATCTCCCTCAGCCAATCTCCAATGGAAGAGGCTATTAAAATGGCAAAGAGAGAAATAGTAGAAAGAAAAAATAAAAGGAACATAGAAAGACGCTTACATACAACTAAATGAATCCCATGAAGCGAAAATGGGAGGTGCAACGCCGAAAGTGGTTACGAACGGAAGGAAATGAGCTAAGAAACGTCGACGGTGAGGTCTTGACAACACTTACAGAAAATGGAGATAGTTTCAGGAACTCAATAAAGATGAGGGAGAAGAATAGAAGGAAGGCGAAAAGGGTTATATAAACCTACAAGAGAATGGGGTGTATTAATGTCACCCCGTGACTTGACACCCTTTACAGAGAAGCGTAAATTCAAACTGAGCAGGTCCGATGGCTCGGATCCTTAGCACTCAATCAACCACACAATTGATGACATGGCATCTCCTTATTCATCAACCCATCGAATAATTCATCTTTCAATTAACAAAAGACTGGTGCCACCTAGGCACCTGGCCCGAAAAATTCGCCAAGCATTAATGATAAAGACTATCAAGGAGTTCAAAGCCTAAAAGGTGAATTGGTGAATGGTGGTGTTTTTCCCTCCATCATAAGACCGATCCAAGAGAGTAATCATCGCTCGGATAAGATCCAGTGGCTCGATCGACAACTCATGTTAATCATTCAGATAGATAGGACAAATTCGCTAAAAGAATCACGAGCGACTCAATTGCTCAATCACTTAGATAGCAGCTCGCTCAAGATGGTCTAAAACTCCTACAGATCCTCACGACTCAGTCAGAGTGGGGGCATTCTATCATAGTAAAAGTAGCTCATCAAGACCAGCCTAACACGTGGAACTAGGGCTGAGCGAGGTTCAACCTACAAGGACTCCTGATCATCCCTAGAAGGAAGGGAATCCCTCACCAATCGAGATACCCCCTATCCGTGCAACTCTTACTAAATTTCTAGACTCCTACCATATCTGGACTCCGGCTAACTCTGAGATGGCTACCAAGTTAGGGCCCTCTACAACCGCCTTTGTACAACTATAAATACTCGGGTTAACCCCCTTTAAAGGGATTGATACTTTTCATTATTCTCAAATTATTGTTTGCAAATAGATATGAGTTGGGCATTGGAGAGTCCCCCATCGAATCATCTCGATGGTCACTCTTTTCTGTCTTTTCCTCTTTGCAGGTTTTATGGAAAGTCTAGGATGATTTCTTGCCACAATACATACACTAGCCAATTCTGAAATCCATCGTTCCAGTCCCTAGGTCTGAGGGCAAGGTTCATCTAATATGAATCAAATCAATCAGAACTTTAGAAATTGGGATAAAGAAAAAGAAACAAATATTTCACAATCTGTGATTTGTTGGATTTTTTTTTTTTTTTTTTGTAAAAATTTATTGGAGTTTTTAAAGGTATGTAGAATTTGCTCCAAGTGGTGTGTTCCGTTGATTTTCTGCTATTTTATTGATTAAAAGAATGGGAAATGGCAAAACTAAATATAAAAATCAAAGAGCATTCATGGCGACTCCAAAAGAGATTGTAGGAATCAGGCCAGCTGCTTCTAATCTAAGTTATGAAACCACATTAATTCTCTTTTGAAGTATTAGGCACTCAAATTTTTTATAGTAGACTACAACCATAGTTTCAAAACTTGGGAATCGGAGTAGTGAATCTACTAATTCAATTGGTTGATTTCGATTTTAGATGATTCATGGCAAGGAACCCTAGAATCAATGAGTATTCAAATTTGAGGGCTGCTTTTAGAGTAATGGGGATCAATTCCAACTGGTTTCAATCCAATTCAAATGAAAATCGGCAAGGATCAATTCATTTCTCAATTATATGTTTTAAAACACTGCCCTCAATCCACATGAACCAAGAAAATTTTGACCTATCAGAACCATGAAGCCATTTTCATGAAGGTGGTTTCAAAAAATGCCAAAGAATTGGACTAACAGTTCTTTAGGCATAATCTCTTGCCCACTGAGCTTCCCACTAGGGTTAACCCGGTAACACACAAGAGAACGGGTTTTGTATCAAACTTGTACATAACCCCATAAGAATCCGAACTAGATCCTCTGCAGCACGTTAGTGCACCAAGTGCGCATCAGACGGGCGGGGAGACATACGCTAGTACTGCCAGCCATCTAATGCATGCAGGCCTTCCCACTAAGTATGGTCCATACCTAGGACCCCGCCCTTTTACATTAATGTGGCCCAGCTCTGATCATTCAATTGGGTCCATACATGAACGTTTGGTCAAATAAACCGTCCGGTCGCGGTAAGCAACTTCTGTAATGGACTTATAACTCGGTAACTCTATTTCTTGCGGTAATAGTCTAATAGACGATATTCCTAAGCTAGCCCACACCTGGGAGTACATTGTACTGATCTGGTCCAACTTTATGTCCGACAAAGGAAGCGGTCCAAATGAAAAGCACTTTCAGACTCACGAACGGTCCAGATACCGGCCAACAACTTCATCCCATACCCACCTTGGTTCTATTTTGGGCTCAAAAGTACAGTGAATGGTACTAGCACTAGCACTGGCACTGGCACTGGCACTTATCCTAAACGTGCTTGCCAGTTGCCAGATCACAACTCAGAACTTTCACGGCCTTTTCTCCTATTTAACTCATTCATGATCATTAAAAATAAAATAAAAAATTAACTGACCACAGAGTGGGCCCCAGTGGAAAACTATCGAGCAAGTAGAGGGAAAGGGACAGATTTACGAAAAAAAAAAAAGAAGGATAGAAGAGTGAAGTTATTCCGATCTGACGGTCAAAGAGGTCATATGTAACCGTCATAAATAGCGTGTACCTCACTTTCCAATATATATAAGACAATACCAAAAAAGATATGGTGTGACAACTGACACCGTATGTCAGGAAAAGAAGGTGAAAGATGCTTCGTGGACTGGACTACCAACAAAAACTCCAATATATCGCATTATATCATATCTCCGTGATATATCGTCAGGGGAGATATTTCTATTCCTGAAAACTCACGAGATATATGTTGGAAGCTTACCAAAATTGGTTGACTTGACCTAACAATCAATCCCCATGAGAACATAGATTTTTGAAAAACACAAACAGAGATCGGGTATCTCGTAAGCTGTGATAGAGAAAGCTTTTGCTCTTGTGAAATGATGAAATCACCCTTTGGTATTGGTTACCAGTACATCCCTGTTGGGAGGATACCCTAAAAATGGATGTTTAAAATGTTCAACAAAGAGATGAGAGCTTGGCATTTGAGAATTGAATCTTGTGGTGTCAATGTCAGACTCTGCCCGATATGTCCGATTAAGCTTGACTTGGACCTGTTCAATTTAATAAACATGTCGAATTCAAACCCAATATAGTTAAGAGTTTGTTTCCACAACATGATATATTTAAAATCTGATTAGAGTCCTTTTATAGTCTGTTGAAAAATGATAATTGATACATCGATTAAGAATTTAGTATAATATTATGCCTAGCATACGTAGTCAGATTACTTTAAAGAATCAAGGTGCAAGATCCTAAAACGAGTAAAGCTTGGGAGCCCTGGGGGTTCAAGTCTCAGACTCTGCTATGGACTTAATTATGGGTCCACGGGCTCAGGCGCACGGAGAAGCAGGGAGGGCATGAAAGAGATAAAAGTAAAAGAATATCCCAGAAAGTAGCAGGGAAGTAGTCCATGTGTGTAGCGGAAAGGAAGAAGATTAGAAAGAGAAGTCAGTGGTGATAGATGCCAATAAGAGGACAAAAAAACAGTAAAATCTGTATTTCTATTTCACACAGGGCCCACCATGTGACACGAGTCATCCAAGGGTACTGTCGTCTCGTGAACTTAATTAATATCCACCTCACGGCTTACAGGAAAGTGATATGCTCCTCAAACTGCTGTATCATCTCCCAAATCCTTGCATTTGTCAAGGCGTTATGGAGACTAAAACGGCTCATAGTCATGGATAGAGGAATCAGTTTTAAAAGAAAAAATGGAAATTTCTGTAACTTCTTAAATTGTTTAATATTATTTATATATTATTCCAAATAAATTTTAATCTTTCTTAAAAAAATTTAATCATTAAATTTAGAATGTTTAAGAATTAATTATACAATTAGATTTAAAATTTCTATTTTAATTTTGATTTTATTTGATTTAATTCCTATTATGTTTCATTCCCTTGCAGTGAAACAGACTAGCACATGTACATGCATGTCTGTATTTTGGTCATCGTTATCATCCAAGTAATCAACTTAGGTCACTTTCCTTATCTAACTTGAAAAGTAGAGTACTAACCCTAAAAGTTTCTAACTTTAAAGCGAATAAAAGCCCTTATCTGTGACAAGAAAGTCTCCTATTGCAATTTCCTAGCGAGTGAGATTCTGAGGACATCCAGCGAGAGAGAGAGAGAGAGAGAGAGAGAGAGAGAGAGGGTTCGTTTCACTTCGATGGATAGCGATGGGTCCGGTAAAAGAGCTGACTCTTTCTTTTTTTGTGGCGCACATAAGAATTATTTGTTGCTGTTTCATTTAGGATCTGCCACGTGTGTGTGAGATATAAGAGCCATACAACAATGTTCAACACCTTTTGGATTGGATATGTTTGGTTGAGTGGAAATATTGCACAATAATTGCCCAATTTCTGAAAAATAAATTATACATCTAAAGAATGAATAGTAATGCCCCAATTTATTCACTTATTCTAGTTTTCATTTTCACTCCACCCAAATGACTTTGAGGTCCGACAGGAACCATCTACATTAATTTTTTATGTAATCTTTCGGAGGAGGGGACCATCATGGTGGCTTTATCTTAGGATTCTCATGATATATGGGTTATACATACATTTTTGTCGATTTGGATCCTCTCTTTTAAGTGTTCAACATATATTCGATCGATGGCTAGTAGTGTTTTGTTAATGATTTTAAATTTTAGAATCATTTGAATGACCTACAGTGTACAGAATATAAGAATGAATAATAGAAAGAAATCGATCATATACCCATTGAGCGTGAATGAAGTCCCTAAATCAAGGTTGACGCTTGTACCACGAACTATAATGAAGAACCACACAATATGGGTCCTTCTATTGAGATCTTCTGCAGCCTCTTACTCTGGGATCTTCTTTCTGTCTCTACACTAGCTCTGTGAGAAAGCAGTGCTCTCAAAATATTATTATGAAAGTAACGGCTGCAGGGACCGTCAGTATTCTATATATAATAGAATTCCTAAACCCTATTCCATTTCTACAATAGAATAGGGTTAGAAGTTTCCTAATTAGAGTGATCCTTATTCTCTTGGGCCTAATAAGTCAATCAGTATCAGTTAAGCCCACATAAGAATCTTAACAATCTCCCACTTGGGCTACACTGATACTGATGTCTTCCCATTGACATCTGGCCAAATAATCTCAAGATTGAATACCACTCAAAATAAAATTTGATCCAATCAACAATCTCTATTGTTGAATAATAACAGAAAATACATCTCAATATACGACATATAACTATCTAATGTTACAAACAACAGAAAATTATCAATTCAAATCGCTTGAAAAAATAGATATCAGGAATTATATCATAACTGTAATCACATAAGATATATCCTTTCTTATAGGTCCGTTTCTGATCTAAAAATCAGCCTACCTTGAAAACCTCACAGGTAGAGAACTTTGATATTAATCAATACTTAGGCAAACCGCCCTTTTCTTGTATTAATATCTCACTTTGGTATACAGCCTATAGTTAACAATCACCTCCATGGATTTAGGCTAAATACCGTCATAAATCACGAAACTTGGCTAAACACCGCCATTAACTGTGACATGTCAAAGTAAACCACAATAATCATACAATAATATGATGAGAGAGAATATAAATGAACACTATACTGGAAAGTAAACATCCTCAATATAGATTGTGCTCATAATGTATAATCTAACAAAATAATGCTTATTACAATACCACTATGGATAAGTAAACTCCCACTATACAGGCATATCAAAATATTCCATCACACCCATGTTAGAAACATGAGTCTTAAAAATTCCCACTGGAAGAGCTTTGGTTAGAAGATCAGCAACCATCTCTTCAATAATAATATGTTCAACAACGATCTCCCTAGTATTGATCTTCTCACGAACCAGAAGATATTTAATCTCAATGTGTTTGGAGCTGTTAGATCTCTTATTATTCTTTGCAAAGAAAACAGCAGAAATATTGTCACACCACAAATGCAAAGGCTTAAAGATGGAATCTACAACCTTTAGTTCATGTATGAAATTCCTCAACCACATTGCCTGCTTAGTAGCTTCATAAAGTGCCACAAACTCAGCTTGCATAGTGGATGAAGCTAAAATAGTTTGTTTGGCACTCTTCTAAGAAATAGCTCCTCCTCCCAATACAAAAATGTATCCAGAGGTAAACTTTCTATCATCAGTACACCCACTAAAGTCCGAGTCAGAATACCTCACAACTTCAAATTTTTCTGATTTACTGAACATTATCTTGAAGTCCTTTATCCGCTGTAGATAGCATGACCTTCTTAGCTACAGTTCAATGAGCCAAACCAGCATCAGATTGAAACCTGCCAAGTACACTAATTGCAAAGGCAATGTCAGGGCGAGTATAAACTTGTACATACATCAAACTTCCAACGACAGAGGCATAAGGCTTGTCATTCATTGAGCTCCTCTCAATATTATTCTTTAGACATTATTGCTTGTTCAACTTGTCTCCTTTACTGGTGGGTGCTTCACCACTAGAATATTTAGACATGTTAAACCTCTTTAAAACTTTATCAAAATATGCCTGTTGTGATAGTCCAAGTAACCCCCGCAGCCTATCATGACTAATCTCTATTCCAAGCACATAACTAGCTTCACCTATATCCTTCATTTCAAAGTTTTCTGAAAGAAAACCCTTGGTCTCCATCAATAAGGTTTTGTTGCTGCTAGCCAATAGAATGTCATTCACATAGAGTACAATAAAGATGAAACTACTCCCACTGAGTTTCAGATATATGCACTGATCAATTGGATTCTCTATAAAACCAAAAGAAGTTACAACTCGATTAAATTTCAAGTATCATTGTCGAAATGCTTGCTTTAACCCATAAAGAGACTTTTTCAACATACAAACAAAGTCCTCTTTACCCTTTTCCTCAAAACCTTTAGGTTGTCTCATGTACACCTACTCTGACAGCTCTCCATTCAAAAAGGCTGTTTTCACATCCATCTGATGTAACTCTAGGTCAAAATGGGTAACAATGGCCATGATAATTTTGAATGAGTCCTTTAATGAGATAGGTGAGAAGGTTTCCTTGTAATCTATCCCCTCTCGCTGAGTAAAACCCTTTACCACGAGTCTGGCTTTGTAGCGTTATACTCTACCTTGAGAATCTGTCTTGGTTTTGAAAACCCACTTAGATGCAATAACCTTACAATCCTTTGGAATTTACACTAATTCCCATACTCCATTGTTGCTAATGGATAACAGTTCTTCCTTCATTACTTATACCCATTTGTTTGAATGTTTATGATTAACTGCTTGAAGAAAAATAATGTCTTTTTCTTGTCCTATGTCAAACTCACACTCATTCAAATAAGAAACATAATCAGAGTGTAGAAAACGCTTGCGCACTCTAGTGGACCTCCTTATAGGTTCAGGTGGAAGACTGCCAATATTAGCGGTATCAGGAGGTGATGGTGGGTCTGCAATAGCAATATCTGTCCCAACTTGCAGGTCATATTCAATTGGAGTTTGAATGACTATATCATCAAGCATGATGGGATTGAGATCAAGAAGTGAATTTCTCAACTCAACAGGTGCTATCTCAGTGGTATCATACTCCCCTTCTTCAAAAGAAAAATTATAAGGTGTTCTAGACTCTTCATTGCATTCAACAAATCTAGCATGAGTGATCTTTATAATTTTGTGTCCTGGGCCAGGACAATAAAATCTAAACCCATTAGACCTCTCTGGGTATCCCACAAAATAGCAATTTGTAGTCGTTGAGTTAAAAACTTTTTCTTGAGGGTTAAAGACTTTGGCTTCTGCTTGACATCTCCACACTCGCAAGTGTCGAAGGCTAGGCATTCTGCCACTCCAGAGTTCATAGGGAGTCTTATTCACAAACTTACTTAGCACTCTATTGAGAAGATAAACAACAGTTTTAAGTGCCTCTCCCCATGAGGATTTTGGTAAGGTGGTATTGCTCACCATAGAACGGACCATGTCTTTCAAAGTACGATTTCTTCTTTTCACTACTCCATTCTACTGAGGTATTCCAGGCATGAAATATTGAGGAGTTATCCCATGTTTTTGCAAGAATTTTGTAAAAGGACCAAGCAACTGCTCAAAAACACCACTTCACCCATAATATTCTCCACCCTTGTCGGATCTGACCACTTTGATCTTCTTAGAGTGGAAAAGTTTAACTTCAGCTTTAAATCTTGAAAACATCTAAAACACTAGATTTCTCACTGATAAGGAAGACATACCCATATCTTGACCAATCATCAATAAAAATTATGAAATAACAGTGCCCAGTGAATGTAGGGATAGGAAAAGGCCCACAGATGTCAGTGTGAATGAGGTCTAATACTTCAATGCTGTGAGTAGCATTCTTTTTCCTGAAAATTGTCATCTTTCCCTTAATGCAATCTATATATGTTTCTATGTCCTGAAAAATCAATATTTTTCAATATCCCTTCCTTTACCAATCTTTTCATCCTCTTGGTTGAAATATGATCCAACCTTCTATGCCATAACATAGAGGATTTCTCATCAATCAGAAAGTGTTTCACTCCCACATTCAGAACCCATGAAGAATTATAATTCAATCTATAAAGCCCATCAACAAGAGTACCACTACCAATAGAGACAGAATCATGTAATAAGCAAAAACCAACTTGATTAAAATTAACAGAATAACCATCTGAACAAAGTCTAGAAACTGAAATCAAATTCCTCCTCATAGAGGGAACATAAACAACATCCTTCAAATCAATAAATAAGTCTAAATAAAAAAATAATCTAATAGTTCTTATGGCTTCCACTTCAACTCTACCTCCATTGCCCATGAACACCGTCACTTTATCCTTGCTTGGCACCATCCTACTTAGGAACCACTGCAAGGAATGAGTGACGTGAATAGATGATGCAGAATCTAACCACCATGAATCAATTGGTACATTAATCAAGCAAGATTCAAAACATACTAAGGATAGATTCATACCATCATCCTTCTTTTTCTCAAGGTAGGTCTTCCTCTTAAAACAATCCTTCTTCCTGTGCCCTTTGGCCTTGCACCAAAAATACTCTATGCCACTCATGTCTTTTTGTACCCCAGATTCTTTGAAATTTTACTTTCTCTTCTTGTTCTTCCCTCCTTTAAATGGAGTGAATTTTTCTTGCTTAAAGAACTTCTTGATCCCTTTGCTAGGTCCCATAGAAGATGAAGTCTTACATTGAGTAAGATTGACACTTTCAACTTTGGTCCTATTAATTGTTCCCTCTTCCTGGATTACCACAGTGATCAATTCATCAAGACCCCATTTATCCTTCAATGTATTATAAGTAGTCTTAAGAGTCTTGTAGCTCTCAGGTAGAGAATTCAAAGCAATGGTGACCACGAAGTCATCATCAAAGTTAATACCTATACTTCTGATCTTGTTTCCCAGGGAAACCAGTTCCAGTATATGCTCTCTAGCACTTCCTACTCTATCAAATCTAGCCCCAATCAATTGGTTCATGAGATCGTGAGCCTGTGATTTTTTAGAGCTATCAAACTTAGCTTTTATAGCAACCAAATACTCAGAAGTAGTATCCTTTTTAGCAATACTATCCTTGATAGACTCAGGAAAAACACTTTTAATAACAGCTAAGGACTTCCTATTTGCAGTGACCCACTTGTCATAATCTCCTTTCTCGATTTGGGTACTAGTTGCAGTAGGTTCAACTGGTTTGGTGATCCTAGTACACAGGTTTAGGTCCTTAAGAATCATGTAGACCTCTAAGTCTTTCATCCATTTATTGAAATTATCCCCAGTAAGAGTAGGAATATCAAGTACGCCAAAACTAGAAGACATCCTGTTGAATATTTCAATAAAGAATATTCTATTCAACATACAAACATATATGTAAAAGAATAAGCATGTAATAATTAGTAAAATTAATCATTACATGCTCAATTATCAATTACTTCAAGAGTGTCAATCGGAACTACATTCCTGACCTTTGGGTCTGAAATATACTGGTCCACTCAAGTTTCTGCTATTACTGGGAGACTTTTTCTAACTTTTGAATAATACCGTCATCTTTGGATGGACAACATCTTTTAGGTTGAGAAATTTCTATTATGTTTTTTACTTGCTTTAACTTTAACTTTACTTTGATAATGTCACATTTGGGTGAACATTAGCAACCTTGCTACTAATCATTATTCTTTGTCTTTTCAAATAAAGAAGACATTTGATTTGTATTCTATTACAATAAGGTTGAACTTTACCACTTTGGTGGATTCCATCTAATCTTACTGCAATAATCTATAAATTTATTCTGGCATCTAAAAGTGGGATTGTTTAAGCATAAATAAAAAAAATTCATAAACAAAAGCATGAACTACATTATCAAGAATAAACAAGTTCATATTCTGATATGCAAGTAATGTTTGAGTTTATTTTCTTTTATTTATTCTTATAGGAAAATTGTAAATAATCATTAAACACCCATATTTGTAACTTATACAAAATAGACCATAAAAGTTGATCAAAACTAGGCTCATAATATATCAAAACGAAGAGCACGAAAAACTAGACTCAACGTAAAAAATTAGGATGGAAAATTCTTCACCGTTTACCCGTACGAGCCATTTGAAGTTGTAGAGTTTTTTTTTTTATTTAAAAAAAAGGATCAAAATCAATCCAAACCAACCGGTTCAGCCAAAAGGTCTAATCTGGTTTGGGCATATTAGTTTCGGGTCAAATTGTCAACGACCCGGTCAACCTTTGATCTAGTCAAACAGGGTTGGTCATGTGTTGACCCGCTGCACCTCCGGGTCAACTCGGTAGGATTTTCGAGTTGACCCGACGATAACTCGCCGTCGTTTTGTTTTTACTATTTTTTCTCTCTCCTACAATAGTCAATTTTTGATGAAGCGTGCTGGCGTGCTCAAAGGTTTTCAATGACTTGCGGTATACCACCGTGATCGTCTTCTCGTGCTCTACAACTTTTGTGAAGAAAGTTTTCCCATACGGGATCTTTAAGTGAGAGTAAGATAATGATTTTCATAAATTGGAACCCAAACCTTTTTTTTTTTTAAATAATTTCTTGATTCTAGCACCATAGTGTAGGCTCTGATACCAATTGTTAGTGATTCTAAATCCTAGAATCATTTGAATGAGCTACAGTGTTAGAATACAAGAATGAATAATGAAAAAAAATCGATCACATACCCGTTGAGCGTGAATGAAGTCCCTAAATCAAGGTTGATGCTTGTACCATGAACTATGATGAAGAACCACGCAATATGAGTCATTCTACTGAGATCTTCTGCAGCCTCTTACCCTGGGATCTTCTCTCTATCTCTACACTAGCTTTGTGAGAAAGTAGTGCTCTCAAAATATTATTATGAAAGTAACGGCTGCAGGGACCGTCAGGATTCTATATATAATAGAATCCCTAAACCCTATTCCATTCCCACAATAGAATAAGGCTAGAAGTTTCCTAATTAGAGTGGTCTTTATTTTCTTAGACACAATAGGTCAATCAGTATCAGTTAAACCCACATAAGAATCCTAACATGTTTTGCATGCATCCCGAGATCATCATAATCGTTGGATGCATGCTGGATGCATTGGTATGTTGAAGAGGATCTCATCCCCTATGTGACAGAGGCATTAGAAACCAATAAACTCTTCAAATAGCAACTATGGAAGGATACTGAATTAAGTAAATTATTGCAGTTGAGAAGCTGTCCACTGACATGGTCATTTGTGTCTTATCATAAAAAGAAATTGCCGATTGTGAATACAATGTTGATGGCTAAAATTCAATATGGCACTTGACTACAAAAGGCTTTGTAGTTATTTTGCATGATCCACAATTCTATAGTTTAAATTTCATATAGAAACTCAGAAAGCGGATTGGTCTTCATCAATTTTGATTTTGAATCATTTTAGAAATTGATTAGAAAATTGATCGAACTTGTCAAAATTGGCCTGATGTGACCCAACTCAATAAAAAACATACTTAGTGCTTAAGGCTCCCACCGATGTCGAGTATAAAAAGGGTTATAATTTATGTAACAGTATACGTGTTTTGTGGAGAAGCTATTTTCTAATTTAAATCCACAATTGTCGGATCACAATGGAGCAACCTTATCCTTATTATGGCACGAAACCGCCCTCAATCGTACTCAATGAAAATTAGGATCTGATTTATACAAAATGAACGCTGATTGATTTGGAGTCAAATGATCCAGTCTACAGATTCCGACCAGAGTTTGGAATTGATATTAGATTCTATCATAACGGGATGGAAAAGTTTTTATTTATTTTTTATTATTTAAATCAATCTTCAAAGTCACCTGTCAACTACTTCCTATGATAATATGAGAGTAGTGGTCTCACTTGAAATTTGATCTTAAGGTGTAAAAGTAGAGATGCAGATGCAAACACCAAAACCAAACTCGTGATGATAACAAAGTGTAGCGACTAGGTCGTCACTCATATAATATTCCAAAGATAATTTCTAACGTACGGCTCCGTGGGCCCCACTTCCCACAGTGAAAGAAAGGAAAACAATTCCACTTTTCGTGGATTACGATTTTTTTCCACTTTCTTTATTTCCGCTTTTATCCATAATTAAAATAAAAATTATTGCCCTAATAATGCCAGGCGAACAGTTTTCCAATTTCCATATCCGAACCTGAGATCTCCTCATTTTCTCGTGAGATATTACTTTTCCCGTTTGTTCATCTCATTACGAAATCAAAAGTTCTAGATCACGTGATCTTTCTTTCTTTCTCATTAACATGCCATTAGTGCCTCTGCCAGTGGCATATCTCGTAATTTCCACTTAACTTTTGAGCAAAATTGAAACAAAAGGTGTCCGGAAACTAGAAGTTTTCGGACTTTTCTCCCTCGATAGCATTAAAGGGTAACGACAGCTGTCTGCTCAAGATTCCGCGCCGGTAAAGTCGACAAAACGTAGCCGGCTCTGTGGGACAGGCTTATCACTGTAGTTATATAAGTCAAATAACTTATCAGATGATAAGCAGTAAGCTCAACGATATAAGTTCGATAGCGTATCTCGTGCTGCATGTCGCCTCTCCCTATAAATCTGGCCTTTTCTGCAACTTGCGAAGTCGGTTTCTTTTTTCAATTTTTCTGGGCAAGAGAGATAAAGATAGAGGTGAGAGAAGCAGTTCAATCTAGTTCGCTCTCATTTCTTCTGTCTCTTTTGTGTTTTTTTCACTGGTTTTCTCTTCGATCTCTCTACTGTGGAAGGTAAGCTTCTGGTTAGCCCTTCCTCTTGTTCGAATCTTTGCTTTTGAAGTTTGGCTTTTTCGTTACCCTTAACCTGCTTTTTCATATCGCCCCTTTTATTCTGCATCTTCGATTCGAATGCTTTAAAGTTGCTTTTGTATTTCCGATCGTTTAAAGCCCTAATTTTTCATATTAGTTCTGCATTTTTAGTTTTTGCCGCTTCCGATTTCTTCGTTTCTTTGGTGTTTGTGATGGAAAACTCTGGTTTTTGCATGTTTTAGTTAAGATCAGACTAATCTTCTGCTTCTGGTTCTGTGCTTATGTTCTCTGTTGCTTAACGCTTGTTTTATTGATTTTAAAATTGTAGGTTTTCTGTTGTGTTTAACTCTTTGTTGTTTTGTTTCTGCAGAAGATCTGGGGCCTGTTTTCGTTGGATTTTGGTTAGTGCTGAGAGCCTGGAGTCAAAGACCGGGTCGTCCTGATGTCTTCTCTTAGTAGGGAGCTTGTGTTCTTAATTTTGCAGTTCCTCGATGAGGAGAAATTTAAGGAGACTGTTCACAAGTAGGTTTATTTAACTTAATTTCTTATGCGTTCTTTGAAATTTAAATTTTTTCTGGGGCCAGCATTTTGGTTAATTTTGCTCTGTTTGCGATGGGTTGCTTTTAAATAGGCTTGAACAGGAGTCGGGGTTCTTCTTTAACATGAAGTATTTCGAGGATGAGGTGCATAACGGAAATTGGGATGAGGTCGAGAGATATCTCTCAGGCTTCACCAAAGTGGATGACAACCGGTATTCCATGAAGATATTTTTCGAAATTCGAAAGCAGAAGTATCTTGAGGCACTTGATAAGTAAGTTCGTGGTTTTTTAAAGCCTTCCTTTTTCCAGCAATTATTGTCATGAAAATCTACTTTATTAGCTTTGTAACTGATTGTGATCGAAATTTAATAGGCATGACCGTGCAAAGGCTGTAGAAATCCTTGTAAAAGATCTGAAGGTTTTTTCCTCTTTTAATGAAGAGTTGTTCAAGGAAATCACACAGCTCTTGACATTAGAGAATTTCAGGTAAGATTCATATATTCTCAAAAATCTTGGCTATAATTTTAGGATAGATATCCGCAAAAAGAATATTTATTGTGATGATATGAATTCTTTAGGGAAAACGAGCAACTTTCCAAATATGGAGATACGAAGTCTGCTAGAACAATCATGCTAGTTGAGCTCAAGAAGCTAATTGAAGCCAATCCCCTCTTTCGTGACAAATTGCAGTTTCCTAGCCTTAAAAATTCAAGGTTACGGACACTCATTAATCAAAGGTGATTCCAGTATGTTTCTTTTAGTTTTATGAGGGTGCTACTTTTTGTCACTGAAAATTGCAATGGAGTCTTCATGCCCTTCATGCTGAACATGATATATTACTGTATTATTGTTATGTCAGTGCACACTTATTAAATCGAAAGCCAACAATGTTATTGCAAACATGGTTGAAATGTTGGGTGTGCTTATTAAGTAATTTTGACGACTAAGGTTCTTTGATAAGTATTCATTTATGTTGGATAATTTATTTGGATATTGCTCGGCAGCTTGAATTGGCAGCATCAGCTTTGTAAAAACCCAAGGCCTAATCCTGATATAAAGACCCTTTTTGTTGATCATACTTGTGGGCAACCAAATGGTGCTCGCGCCCCATCACCGGCAAACAATCCAATCCTGGGATCCATACCAAAAGCTGGAGGTTTTCCTCCAATCGGTGCACATGGGGTAGGTGGCCTATGGTCAACTTGGTCATGAAATCAGTTTTATCTTTCATGTATTTGTGTGCTTTACTTACCATGGTTTAACTTTGTCTTCAGCCTTTCCAACCTGGTCCACCGCCAGTTCCAACGTCCCTTGCTGGTTGGATGTCAAATCCATCGACTGTTACTCACCCAGCAGTGTCTGGGGGACCCCTTGGTCTTGGTGCTCCTGCAAATCCAGGTAGTTTTAAATCAAGGCTGTCACTTATGCTTGCTGATGTTACATCTGCCATAGTTTCATTTTTCTTTCTCTTTTTTTAAATTAAATCTTAAGTTTTTTCAATGCCTTGTGGTAGCTGCAATTTTGAAGCATCCTCGGACCCCTCCAACCAATAATGGTGTAGATTACCCATCAGGGGACTCAGATCATGTGTCCAAAAGAACAAGACCAATTGGGATTTCTGATGAGGTACATTATATTGGCTTTTACTGGACCTGCCTCTCAACTGTATTTCCTATTCAAAGTTTTTTAATATCTGAACTTTCTTATGTCTATGACTTGTTACCTCCATCTGTTAATATCCGTTCATTTTGTGTAGGTAAATCTGCCTGTTAATATATTGCCAATAAGTTATCCTGGTCAGAGTCATGGTCAACCTTTCAACACTCATGATGACTTGCCCAAGACCGTTGTGCGAAACCTCAATCAGGGGTCATGTCCCATGAGCATGGATTTTCACCCTATCCAACAGACTCTACTCCTAGGTCTCTGCTTTCCTCTGCACTTATGTTTCTTATTCTCCACTTTGTTTTTCTGATGTTGTAAGTTTCGTTTTTCATTTGGATACTAGTGTTTCTGATCTAATTAATTTTTGTTCTTATGTGCTTTATATGAATCTACCTGTTGGCTCACAAATAATATTTTTTGATGTTGCAGTTGGTACCAATGTGGGAGACATAGGGCTGTGGGAAGTTGGTTCTAGGGAGAGATTAGTTCTTAAAAATTTCAAGGTTTGGGATCTTGGAGCATGTTCAATGCCTCTCCAAGTAAGTTGTCTTCATAGGCTGTGTTTATTTTAAGAGTGTGCAGCATGTTGCTTCCTTATCATTGGCTGTTCTGTTTGATTGTATTGAAACTCAACCAACTTACTTCAGGCAGCTTTAGTTAAAGATCCTGGTGTATCAGTTAACCGTGTGATATGGAGCCCTGATGGTTCTTTATTTGGTAAGTTTACAGTTTTTTTTTTTCGTTGAATTATGGTCAAAGTTTCTGATTTTAAGCCTAATTCACTCAATGTTTAATTTCCCCCCTGCCATTTAACAGGAGTAGCATACTCAAGGCATATTGTGCAGATATATTCTTACCATGGTGCTGATGATGTACGGCAGCACTTGGAGGTATACATGACGTTGACTCTTGATTGATTTCTTTTATCTGCTTCTTTATTTGAGCTTGCTGCTTGACTTGTAACATTTTCTCGATATCCAGATTGATGCTCATATTGGTGGTGTAAATGATCTTGCATTCTCTCACCCCAATAAACAACTAAGCGTCATAACCTGTGGTGATGACAAGACAATTAAGGTTGGTTTATTGCATGTGATAGCTAATTTCCAAATAGAATACATCCAAATTCTTGTATTGAAATTTGTTAGTTCAGGTGTGGGATGCTGCTACTGGTGCCAAACAATATACTTTTGAAGGTCATGAAGCTCCTGTCTATTCTGTCTGCCCTCATTACAAGGAAAACATCCAGGTCAGAACACCTCTGTACTATTTTCATTTCTGAGTAGTTATACAGTTACATTGCAGAATTTTCCCTTGCTTTATGCTACTTTTGTTGTTTTATGACCTGTCCGTGGTCTTCCCTTACACGTGTTATGCTTTCATCTGTCAGTTTATCTTTTCAACAGCACTAGATGGAAAGATAAAGGCATGGTTATATGATAATTTGGGATCGAGGGTTGATTATGATGCTCCAGGTCACTGGTGCACAACAATGGCATATAGCGCTGATGGGACTAGGTTGATTTAACTGCTGTATTCTTTTCATGTTTCAGTTCACTGGATATTATTGTAGTTTTTTTTTTTTTTTTTATGGGACAAACTGATATGCTAATATTTTCCTTGAAATATTTGTAGGCTTTTCTCATGCGGGACCAGCAAAGATGGAGAGTCATACATTGTTGAATGGAATGAAAGTGAAGGGGCCGTGAAGAGGACTTATCTAGGATTCCGGAAACGTTCTTTGGGTGTGGTGCAGTTTGATACCACTAGAAACCGATATTTGGCTGCCGGTGACGAATTTGCAATAAAATTTTGGGATATGGATAATGTTAACCTTTTGACAACTATTGATGCTGATGGAGGCTTACCGGTAAGTTCTTAATTTTTCTTGATGAACTGTGATGAAATGTTATGAAGAATAACTGAATAAGATTGGTGATCCTGCTTTCTAATTTTCACCTCTTACAATATCAAGGCAAGCCCACGTATCCGCTTCAATAAGGAGGGGACTTTATTGGCTGTTTCTACAAATGAAAATGGAATTAAAATATTGTCCAATGCGGAGGGGATTCGGTTGCTCCGAACATTCGACAGTCGTTCTTTTGATGCATCAAGAATCGTCTCTGAAACTGTAACAAAGGTTAGCTTAATAGTTCTTCTCATGGTGCGTCAACTCGGGTTGGAAATGTTGATATCTGCTGATGCATGCTATTATTCATGCAGACTACAATAAGCCCAAATACAACTGTTGCAGCTGCAACTAGTGCTGGAATAGCAGACAGAGGAGCTCCTGTTGTTTCCATAGCTGGAATGGTGTGTTTCAGATTCTTGTTTTTCTTTGTCATTCATAATTCTATAATTAATAGCATTCTATGATTCACATTCCTCTGTCCATTTCTGCTCACACGCACACAAAAAAAAAGGGGGGGGGGG
>NC_056559.1:33282503-33317241 GCF_013358625.1 Macadamia integrifolia | reverse complement strand
ATTACTTTCTTGATGTTATTTGGATTAAAAAAAAAAAAAAATTCAATTACACCTAATGTTAGATTCTTGATGTTATCTGCAGCTGAAGTTTAACACACACTTCTATGATTATTTGATGATTGCAACCAGTGGAGGACTGAATCAAAAAAGGACTAGGGTTAGATTCTTTAGCCTTTATTTGATGATTGTAAATGCATACTTGTTATAATTGCCTTAGCAGTGGGACATGCAACTAGAAGAAGCTAGAGCCTTGTCGAAGGTGCATGTTTGCAAGACATCGACTGTCAAGTATCAACCAGGTTGCACCAGAGTTTAGGTACACATCTGGATTGGATAAGAAGCTTCACAGGTAATCTTGAAAGGATGTTGAGGATGAGGTCTTGTGGGAAGTCCTCCATGCTCATCCAGTGCTCCTATATGTTGCTCACTATGCTATTTTGTTTGGTTAATAAAGACCCAGCTCTTACTCTTCAATGTTTTAGGTTAAATGGTTATCAAAACACAAAGGAAAGAAAGGGTTTGGTGATGATGGTAGCTATATCTACATACTTTCAAATTTTTAAATTTTCAAGGGCTTCCACATCTATTACAAAGCCTTAACACAAACATTTTATAGAAACATTCCATTTGGACAAAACTAAATATTTTATTAAATTTAGATATGTGCTAACTAACAAGAAAAGGTAGTAGCAAATTTAAGAGAAGACACACCAGTATAAGAAAAAAGGCATGGTCTCACAACATCTCATGTAACTGTGAAAGAGAATTGATTTTTCCAATTCCAGTTTACCTTCAATTTATGACCAGGAAGAAAGATCTTTGGCTAAATCAATTTTAAGAAGACAGGGTCTTATCTGCTGTTATTAGTCTAAAATTCTACCAGGAAGGTTCAATTTAACCAGTACCTTTTCCAGTCAAAGTAAGTCTAAGAAATGCTAGAGTTTCATGATTCTTAAAGGACCAATGTGAAGAGTTGATTACTGGATAGCTTAAAGTTGTAAGAGGCAGTGCAGACTATAGACATCACCTCATTTAAATACTAGAACTGTTCAAAAGACATCCGCCCAGATTCTATATTACTCAATGAATCTTGCCCTAATTATTAGGGTATGGGTCTAGGTTTGAGTACCTGATCAATAACTAGGTTCAATATGCAAACGTATGTGTAGGCCGGATAAGGTAGCATGGGTTGGGGACCAATTAAGCTAGAAATATCCTACCTTATAATGTCAGTAACAAGATGCAATAAAAGAGGGAATTATTGATTCAGGAAAATTTCAGAATTGAAATTTAAAGGGCAATATCAAGAACATAATCAAATTCACTAAGAATAAGCTTGAAGTTCAAAGGGATTTTTAGGAAATTTATAAAGAGTGTGATGGAGAACCCTTAGGGAAGGGAGGGGAAATCATAGTAGAGATGGGGAAAAAGGAGGATCACGCTCACACATTCATTCAATAATCAAATTGCTCTCTAAATCTTCAATCGATTACAACCAATATATAGGAAAATAGGAACATGAAATTAGAAACTTAACTGGAATGGAAACTAGCCTAAACTAGGAAACAACTATAAAAAAGAAACCAAAGCAAGGAAATAAATCCTACTCCTACGTTCAAGTCTGGAAACTAAAAGCATGAAATAAAATACTAAGTAAACTACTAATTTTATTTCCAACCCTTGTTGGACCAAAACCCTGGGCTGGACCGGTTCTTCTTGGCTCTTGGCTTCCAAAGCCGGTCATGCTGGTCCAACCAAGAAAGGGCAGCCGTATCTGCATCAACTGGACTGATCGGATACTCAGATCTGGTCATTATAGCAGGGGCGGATGCTCTGTTTTGCAGAATTTTCTGGGCAGCAGAGTGATAGATTACATACCTTGTTTTGCAGTCCTAATAAGTCTTGAAAGAGATATAAAAACTTACAATAATAATACTTGAAGTAGACCTCTTGGACTTCACGCCGCAAGGAGTCAATTAGATCAAACACCAATTCCTTCAGCCTTGATCAAACACAAGACAACTCTTCATGAAGAAGACAATAGCAACAACCATTAATTTTTTTATCAAAATCATTCTAGGATTTTATGAGCCTCCTCTTCTTTATTTATAATGTTAATGGGGGGAGAGAATTACAAAATAGAAGGTTCCTCAAAAAAGAAACCAAATATTCTCCTAATACAATAGTTATTAAAAATTGAAATTAGAAACTAGTTGAAAAAGGAAACTAACTACTAATGACTTAATTCAATTAATAACTTGACTCCTAAGGAAACAAATATAACTCAAATCAAGCCCAATTAAAAAGGAAACTAATGAAAATGGAAACTAACTAGTAATCCCGTACTCAATCTTAGAGCCCCCTTTCAGACCTATAAAAGTGGTTTATTACACTCAAAACACATGGGATCAAAGGCATAACATGTATGGAACCCAACCTTAGGCTTATTCCTAATAAAACGAGCCTATTTTGGTAATTAATCTGCATCACGGGAAGCCTTTGTGCACTGGGTAACGGTTTTTTTTTTTTTTAAGTTGAAGAAGGTAGTTTTTTTCTGGAAACACCTTATGCAGGACCTTGGTCCCGTCATGGAGGGTTCTCATTAGCCTTTTATTTTTTTGGTTGGGCTGCTGCAGATATCGAGGTTGATCTATACAAATTCAGGAACTTCCATTTTGGCATTAGCATCAAATGCTATTCATCTACTTTGGAAATGGCATCGGAGTGACCGTAATTCAAGCGGCAAGGTGAAGAGGATCTCTATTGAATTTCTTCTCTCTGTTACTCCCTCTGAGTCCTTTTTTTCTACAAATTCGAAGATGTGTTAATGATTCTTTATAATTGAATGTATCATTCTGTAGGCCACTGCCAGTAGTGCTCCTCAATTATGGCAACCGTCAAGTGGCATACTAATGACTAATGACATAACCGACACCAATCCTGAAGAGGCTGTTCCTTGCTTTGCTTTGTCTAAGAATGATTCTTACGTTATGTCAGCATCAGGAGGAAAGATTTCCCTGTTCAACATGATGACATTTAAGGTGATCATTGAGCAAGAGCAGTTGAGGTGTGGATTCACTGTATCTTCAAGATTTCACTGACTCTCAATTTTGTGTGCAGACAATGACGACTTTCATGCCTCCCCCACCTGCAGCAACATTTCTCGCTTTCCACCCTCAAGATAACAATATAATTGCTATTGGCATGGATGATTCCACTATCCAGATATATAATGTCCGTGTAGATGAGGTATGGTAGTGTTGCTGAGAAAATCACATGCAAAATCAAGTATTTATTTTCAAAGTGGAACTGAGAGATCATTCACTTGTTTCATGTAGGTTAAAAGCAAGCTTAAAGGCCACTCCAAAAGAATCACTGGGCTCGCCTTCTCCCATGTATTAAATGTATTGGTTTCTTCTGGAGCAGATTCGCAGGTTGATATCTAATCTTTATTGTTTGTGAACCAGGAACTACCAACTTTTCATTTATCAGTTCTAGTTTTTCTGATAGAAGCAGCCCTATTGGGGCAGAAAAATGACTTATCATGGTTACAAAAATCGGGAATTGGTGAATCAGATCCGGCTGATCTGATATGGCTGATTCATGCCAAGAAACCCTAGAATCTGCGAGTTTTCAGATGAGGGCCAATTCTAGGGTTCCTGGGACAGATTCTAGCCAATTCGATACAGCCAAATTCATTCCAGTAAACCCTAGAATCGGTGAGTTTTCAGATCTGAGGGCTGATTCTAGGGTTCTTGAGACTGATTCCAGCCGAATCCGATCTGATGCAGATTGGAATTGGCAGGTATTGATCCCCAATTCCATGTTTTGAAATGCTGCTTATTATATCTCTTTCTACAGATTTGTGTGTGGAACTCTGAAGGATGGGAAAAGCAAAAGAGCAAATTCTTGCAGCTTCCTTCGGGGAGGGCACCAATGGCTCTATCAGACACACGTGTACAGTTCCACCAGGATCAAGTACACTTCTTGGTTGTCCATGAGAGTCAGCTTGCAATTTTTGAAACAACAAAATTAGAATGTGTCAAGCAGGTAAATGTGGAGAGGTATTAGGGTGCTTTGATTTTGCCCAAGATTTTTCATTTGTCTTAATGCTCATATGTTTTTTTCTATATAGTGGGTCACACGTGAATCTTCTGCCCCAATATCCCATGCAACATTCTCCTGCGACAGCCAGTTGGTATATGCCAGCTTTCTAGATGGATCTGTTTGCATATTTAGTGCCGCACATCTCAGATTACGATGTCGAATTAATCCAACTGCCTACTTGCCACCCAATGTGAGGTATTTCTCAAATTCGTTGCCCAAATTGCTAAGACAGTCCTCACTCATGCCAGTTTGACTTTGCAAATTTATGCTGTTAATAGATGAGCTATGTATTCCAGTAAGAAAAACATAGCCTTCATATTTTTGCTGCTGAACTATAGCTTCACAGTGTAGTCCTACATTTAGTGTCCCTGGTCTGTATGGGAACATAGTGGTAGAAGTCCAAATGCTCTGCTGGTTTACCTAGTTTTACTGTTAGCAGTTTAGCAACCCAGAAATGAACAAGTGGGAAAAGGTTATTTGCATCCTTAAGCTTGAGTTTTGTAAACTTTTACAGTCCGCTTGATGAGTGAGTAGAAGTTTTAAGTTCTTGTGAAATACTATTGCATGCATGGCAATATGGTATGCTTATGCTTTGTATCATTTGTATTTACTTCATTGTCTGTGGTGGCATTAATAATTACTAATTTTTTTTTTTCTTTTGCTGCCTTAAAGATCCAACGTATGCCCACTTGTCATTGCTGCCCATCCATCAGAGCCAAACCAGTTTGCATTGGGATTAACAGATGGAGGGGTGCATGTCTTCGAGCCTCTTGAATCTGAAGGGAAATGGGGCTCATCCCCACCTGTTGAGAATGGGTCAGCAAGCAGCATGCCCACAGCACCCGCAGTTGGAGCTTCTGGTTCAGATCATCAGCAGAGGTGATGGATGTGCGTGAGCATGATGACGTCTTTTTTTTTTTTTTTTTTTCTGTGCTCAGCTTGACTCACACTTGGTTCAACAACTGCATTTTGTGGTATGCTCTTTGACTTATTTTCACTGAAGCACTAATCCAGTTTATACTCCACTTGCCGCCTCTTGCACTGGCTCGTCCTAATTCGCTGTCCATGTTCTTTTCCATTTTTCCTGTGCAGGTTCAAGGAGTTCAGATCATATAGAATGGACATATAGAAGTGTTCTGAACATGTAGGATAAGGTTCACTTATGTTGTATGTGGTAGTTGACAATGGTGGATCTATCTCTTAATTTCATCTGGAAATCTTAATTCTCCCCATCCATTTTAATTTTTTAATTTTTCTTTATGAAGTGACTCTGTTCATGTAAAGAAATTGAGTAGTTTTGGTAATTTTTTATAGTGAAAGTTTGCTCTTGGGGCTGCCTTTTCTTCTTATCATCATATTTTTACCTTCAATGGACCTGTCCATACTTGTCTGGGCTGATTGGACAACTTGGCTTTTAGTGCTTGGACTTGTATAATTTCTATTACTTGAGAGTGATCTCTGAGTTGGTGGGGTTAGTTCGTTAATAATGGGTGGAGAGGAGAGAGACTAGACTAGAGAGAGAATGTCAATTTTCACGTATTTACAAAACTACCCTTGTAATAATACAAACCCCTATTCTTTCCTTATTACTCAAATCAATAAATCAGCTTCTTTTGCTGGTTTCTCTAATGCGGTAAGTGGGGAAGTGTGGATATGAGGAAGATATATACTTAGTTCGTTGTCAGAGACTCGTGGGTACCAAATCCCACCCGCTACTTAATATTTTTTTTTGGTTCTGAGTATCTGACCAAGGGCCAGTGATGATAATGTAGTGTAAGTGGTAAAGGAGTTAGGAGGGATGTATATCTATTCAGACCATTATGGCTCTCGATCTCACCAACCTTTCAACCTGCTATCATCCCTTGTCATTCCATAAATTCATCTCGCTTTCATTTCATTACAGAAAAATCTTCACTTCCAAACCCCTGAGATCACGAGGACCTTTTCTCAAAAATGATTATTATTGGAACCTCTTCTTGGATTCTTACAGATGATTTCTTAATGTAAATTATTTTATATTTAGCAAGTTACTATGAATGGTTTACACAACCCCACAACCTCACCTTCGTATAGGAAAAATAAAAAGAAAAAACATTAGATACAAAAGAAATTATTTTTTTAATTAAAATAGAGCCATGAAAAAACAGTCCAGTCCAGGCCAGGCCAGTCCTCCAGGGGGACACTCAGAATTGTTAGGCAAGGCTTCAATTTTTTGACGAACAAACACTCAATGTGGATTGTGTGCCTTTGCTTTGCTTTCCTTTCCTTTCTTTTCCTTTCGTTTCGTTTCCTTTACCTTCACATATATAGTCTCTCCCATTCCCACGACATTGCTGATCAGGCTCTGGAGTGAAGTGGAAATAGGGTGGGTTCACACTAGTAGTTTAAGTAGGGACATAGATGATCTTGTGAATACTAAAACGTAACTAAAATAGGGTGGGTAAAGCTTTGGGATGGTTTGCCCGAAGGACCCAAACGCATCCAGGATTTGGACTTTGGATTATTTAGCACTGACCGCATTAGACTATATAATTTTTTTACGTGTCCTTACGTCAAACTGATGATGGTCTTATAAGAAGAGTGAATATTGGATTGGATCATTTATATATTTGTGCTCTTATGTCATTCCATGAATTTTAGCGGGTTATGCGAATGTTCACTGGCTAATAATAATAACCCAAACTTGAACTTGAAGAGGGGTGGCATGCAGGAAACGAGAGAACAAGGCGATTGAACAATGATTGCGTATGGACCAAACCAATGTGAATAATGTCCTCCACATGGGTCCACTCTTCATAATCTTCTTCCAATCCTTTTTACGTGCAATGAAGTAGAAGTATATAATAATACAATAAATACAGTTTAGTCCTATTTGCATCTGTATTGGATAATTCGAATAGTTATTGGCCAACTCCATCATTACAAGTGAAGCGCAAGAAACTATCCAAAGTCTTTTATTTTTCTATTGATTAATTAAGCCTAGTGAAAACTATAGAAATGTGCATCATCCTCATTTCTTGCATTTTATTATATATTGCACTGAAAGGGTAGAGCTAGTAGAATACCTTACAAGTGGAACTTGTAGGGAGTAGACTAGATTCGGGTTGAGTCAAACCGCTATAAATCTTAATATTATGCGATTGTGTTTAATTTTTATATTTTGCATTTTTAATTTACAATCACATTTGGAATACTTTTAAAATCCATTAGCATAACATATTCATTATAAAACTAATTTGCCTTAAGTGAGTCTAATACCATGGCCACATTCTAAGGATCATTTGAAAGTATCAATGCATCTAGGCCTCCATACTTCAATGGAGAAAGTTTCTCCTTCTGAAAATATAGATTAAAAGAATTTGTTTTGTGAACATAAAATTCTCATTTGGAGAGTTATAGAAAGAGGACCATATGTCATCACCAAAAGTGTAGATGAAAAGACGGTGCCAAAGAACGAATCTGAATGAACCGCCGACGACTTGATTTTTTTTTTTTCAATACAACTTTAGAGCACTAAGCTTCCTGCAGTGTGCCTTGAACGAGAAAGAATTCAATTGAGTGATCATATGCGATACAACCAAAGAAATATGAGACATGTTGATAGTAGCACATGAAGGTACTACAGAGGTAAGAGAAAGGAAGGTAGATCAACTTGTCTCAAACCATGAATCTTTTGTAATGAAAGAAAATGAAACTATTTCATAAATGTTTATTAGATTCAATGTTATTGTTAATAGTTTTAAATGTTTAGGTAAAACCTATACTAACACTGGGAAAGTCGAAAAATCTTGAGATCACTACCTATAGCTTAGAAACCAAAGAAGGCAGCAATAGAAGAGGTTCGTGACTTGTGCACATTATCTTTGGCCTACCTTTTGGGATCATTACAAATTCATGAGGTAGAACTAAAGGCAGACAAATAAGTCACAGAGAACAAAGAATGACAATTGCCTTGAAATATTCTCAAGCAACTGAGGAAATAAGTGATGATGATGATGAGGATTTTGAAATGGAAAAATAAATATCTCTCATCACAGGATGCTTCAATAAAATCTTCAAAAAAATGGATGATGCCATACAAGAACAAATCCTACGGAGACAAAGGTAAATCAAAGTCAAAACCTAAGGAAACAAATACTGAAAAGATAGATGTGGTCTATTTTGAATGCATAAAATCAGGGGGCCACACAAGACCACAAAAAAAGTCTATGCAGCTGAACATACTTGGGATTTGAACGATGAAGAGGAAACGAGTGACTCTGACAAAGAAGTCACCAACCTGGCTTTAATGGCATTTGGAGATGAAGAACAAGAGGAAAGTCATCAAATACAGATAGACATCTCAACTAATGACTCGAATAAAAAACTTCAAGATGCCTTTGAGGCTCTATAAGAAGAGAGTCGAAAACTAAAAGAAGACAAATCTAAGTTGAAAAAGGAAGTAACCACCTTAAACTAACGGATAGATGCATTGACCTCTAAAGTGAGTGAACTTGAGGAAGAACATTCAAAGTTAACCACTACTCTCTATACCTTCACTAAAGGTCAAAGAAGCCTTGACAACTACCTTGGATCTCAACGCAAGGGTTCTTATGAAAAAGAAGGACTAGAATATGATGGCGAAATTCTATCTAAAAGAAGAAAAACAAAGAGTTGAAAACCTAAGAAGGAATGATTAAGGAAACCAAACCACTATTTCATATGTGAGATGTGGCTATTGCAAAAAAACTGGACACTCCATCAAGCAGTGTCATGCTAAAAGAAAGAAGTCTCTTAATACTCAAAATGAGAGAAAGAAACCAAGTCCATCGTACATATTATTTCACCCTTCAAAAGAGGCAAGATAGGCCTCAAGAGGAGACTAGAAAAATGGCTATCTATCCATCTTATAGGTCATCAAGATAATATTAAGGGTATAGACCATTTGCCCAGCAATCCTACAGACCTCAAGGATAGTGTCAATATTAAAGATCATATGAATCTCAAAGGTCTCATTGACCTCAAGGATCCTATGGATCATATTAGGTCTTATGGATCTCAAGGGTCGCAAACACCTCCTAGGTCACCCCAAAGTGATTCCAGGGATCAATAGGCTACAAGACCACTTGGGTTCCAAAAGGCACTTTGAGATTGTAGGGACCAATATACAATTGAACTATCATTGTAGGTGTGCTTGAGGAGTAAAGTGGGAATCGAGTAGATCATCAACAGTGGATGCTCTAAACACATGACCTCCAACAAAAAGCTATTCTCAAGCCTAAGGGACTATGATGGAGGATGGGTGACTTTTGTAAACAACAATAAAGGTAAAATTGTCGGAATCGGAAAAATCAAGCTTGGAGATATTTTTATTGCAAACGTTTACTTGGTTGATAACTTAAGCTATAACTTGCTAAGTGTCAATCAATTGTGCGGTATATGATACAAACTTGGTTTTGATGTTTGTCGTTGCTATGTTGAAGATGCCAACAATTATTTAGTATTGAAAGGAATTAGAAAAAATAATATATATGTTTGCAGACTAGAAGAATCCACTCATTTCAATGTTTGTTTGGTTTCTAATCATAGTGAATCCTCATTGTGGCATACAAGGCTTACATATGTAAATCTCAAGCTTATCCAAACCAGTACATCCAAAGACATTGTTAGGAATCTACCAAAAATAAAATATGAAAAACATAATTTCTGTGATACATGTCAAAAGAGTAACAAACCAAAGTATCCATAAGTCGAAGAACATATTTTCTTCATCAAGACCATTGGAATTACTTCATTTGGATTTGTTTTGTCCCATCAACATATCTAGCTTAAATGGTAAATCATATACTTTGTGATTTTTTATGATTATTCTAGATTTACATGGACATTATTTTTTAGAATAAAAATCATAATTTTGAGTGACCCCCAAAAATGAAAATAAGAGCTCGTATATCTCTCACTTTCATCAGAAAATTTCTAAAAAACTCATTTCGTTAGAATTAGATCGTTAAGTGATGATGTCATTAGTCTCTTATTATCTAAATGGCCAAATTACCCTTATGGGTATACTCACCATTATATCCTTGGCCTTAATGAGTAAAGTAGAGTTTTTGAAATGTACTTCGACAATCCCTAACCTCTGCTCTGATTGAAAATCTACTCCGACTACCAAATCTGCTCCGACTGCCGTTGCTTTGCTTCATTTATCTGCGAAGAAAAGAGGAAGAGGAAGAAGAAGAAGAAAATAGATCAGGACAAAGAAGATTTGACCATCTCTGCTCTGTTTCTGCAAATATTTTTTCTCTAAAATCCATCTCTCTTTGCATTTTGCTCTTGTCATAGATGGTTGGATCAATAGTCGTCTATTGCGATTATTATGTGAATGTAGGTTTAGGGTATAGATATCATTCAAACCGAAGACCCAAATCTATTGAATGTATGTTAAGGGACTTGCCAAAGCTCTTTTTTTGGTTTTTTTTTGGAAAATTCTCATAATGCTTGTTGTGACTGTGAAAGCTTTTTTGGTTTTTTCTAAGAAATTCTCATAATGCTTGTTGTGAAAGCTTTAGGATTTTCCCCTCTGTTGTGATTTCTCATATGTAATGTACATGTTCATTTTCCCCCTATTGTTTTATGCTATCTTGGTAATTTCCAATTTCTTTGAATAGGTTTGATATCAATTTCCCAATTTTGACTGTGGTTCTAAAATTTGAGACCAAAGAAGAAAAAAAATGATGTACTACACTTATAATGGGAGGCATGTAGAGCTATTAGTAGATCCAAACTTGTATTCACACTTGGAAATAGTGTCAGATATATACAATATTGTTATCAGAGTATACCCCTATAGGCCATACTGTAAGCTTCAAGACGAAGTGTATATTGCCCAATCTGGATGAAATGAAAGTGGATGCAGGTCAGTTTCTTATAACTATGTTTTCCTTACATGTTGATGTAGATAGGATCAATGTTTGTGTATATGATTTGCAAGTAAGAAAGTAACATTACTTTAGAGTATACCATTAATAATTACTCTGATTTAGTAATAAAGAGAGAAAATATCCAAACAATGACCAATGTGACCCTAAGTGCAAGTGGTACGACTAGTAAACCTGTGAAGCATACTGTTAGGAGGGGTGGTTGATGAGCACATTTATGTGTGAAATCTAGGGTAGTAAAATATGCATTTTACATATTTAGAATAGAGCTACCTCGGGTTTTACTCTCTTTTTGCAGGTTTTATATTTTCAAGGCCTTAAGGATTATTGAGCGCTATATCTCCAATTTTACAAGTAAAGAGGTTATATTTCTTTTCATGGTTGCAAAGAGGATGAAATTCTGAGCAAAATGGACGTGTTCAATTAAAAGTACATATTCGTTTGATCACTCGTATAAGTGATTATTCTTTTCAGGCCAGAAAAAGAATAATGGATCAGAACTGAACCGAGATGCAAAACCATCCCATCTGCAGTTGTCTCAGAGGTACAAGGAATATTTTAAATGCCAACAAGGATTGATGGATGACATCCTTAAGTGATTGAAGATTCGTTTTTGGTAACAACAACTACCTAGCGTAGTTGGTGAGCTGTGGTGTGCAAAATCTCTTCCTTATTAGGAAGTCTCAAGTTCGAACCTCGTAGCTGTCATTTTTTTAGGTTTTTATTTTAAAAAATTTTTATTTTAAAAAATTTTTAATTAAAAAAAAATCGTCCAAGATACTGCCCACATTTGAAGAAGAGAGAGGAAAAAATAAAAAAAAGAAGGAAAAATGAAGCCAAATCGTTGGAGATTTCCTACTTCTTACAATTCTCTATCTTCTCTCTCCTCCACCTCATCAACAAGATAAAATAAAATCTTTTTTTTTTTTCTGAAGCTAAAATCTTTAGCTTCCCTCCTCCATTTTCTATATAATAGAATTAACACAAGGGGAGGAGACACTTCATTCTTCTTCTAGGGTTTTTTCTTAGTTGCTCTATTTCTTTCTCTAGCTCTAGTTCTAGGTTTATGCTTTAAACACTGTTGTAAGTTCTTTTTTATTTAATTAATGCAATCATTTTTATTTTTGATTCAGTCTTTTATTTTTATTGTTTAAATAATTGAAGTTGTAATTTTTAAGTTCTAGTTTTAGGCTTAGTTCTAGGGGACAAGAACAAGTTATAAAGCATGTCTTTCAAGTTCAATTATTTTCTTCAGATTTATTTTCTCTAGTACTAGAAATTTCAGATTTGGTTTATTCCAGATCTGATTTTTAGTATTGGTAGTATCTCAAATCGATCAAGTTTTCAGTTCAAGGGTTGAAGTTCAAGTAAGTAGGCTCCTTCAATAGTCTTCTCTCCCTCCTCTCATTCCCTCTTCTGACTACCCTTTCTTTCTTAATTTAGGATTTTAATTTCAGTTGTTACATTATTGCTATCCCTTTCCCCTAAGGTTCATGGCTAGTGTATATATTGGCTTTGCCCCTCCTAGCCATAGAACTATCAATTTATTGCTTTTAATTTAATTATCACCCTTTCCCTAAAGCCAAATAGAGTAACCCTTGTAAGAGTGACTCTCTGGTCAAGTAGGGAAGCTCATATTATGATGCATCCCTTGGGCTAAGTAGAGAAACCTACTTGTGAGTCTCTCTAGCTTTATCCCATTTCTTTTACTTTATTTTTATTTTAGTATTTTTTTTCCTTTATTGTTTTTTTAATTGTATGGGTTGTTTATTTTCAGTTATTTATTTATTTAATTTTAATTACGTGGCTTGCGTCTTTAAATTCTTAGATAACGAATGGTTATGATGTTATTTTAGATACATATGTTTAGGAAGGTAATTAGAATTAGATCACAACCATTAATCGATTCAATTTTGCATTATTGAAAGAAGCAAAAATAAATAAATAAATAAAGTGGATGCTCTCCCTCTGTTCTACCCGTAACTACATTGATCCGTACGCTTGCGGTTATATTTAAAATCTCAAATAAATTTTTGGCACCGTTGTTGGGGAAACAATTTCATGTTGTTTTTCACTTTCTTTTGGTAAATCGGAGTGCTTTATTTATTTTGTTTTGTTTTTTCTTTTCTTTTATTGAATTCTTGAGAAGAACAACTTGTAATAATAGTTGTATCGGTGGAGGTCGTCATGCCTCACAGTATGATAAAGATAGGTTTCACCCTATAGTAGTACCTCAGGAATTGACCTGAGCAACCCCGGATCCCTATCAGTAAGCTCCCAAAAAGTTAAAAAAAATTAAAAAAAATCATAAAAAAAAAGTTTTGCTATCCATTCTTTTGTGCTTGTCTTACTCTAGTTGTGGGTAGTTTTCTGTTGCATGAGTGTTAGGTGGATAGGTAATACTAAGAATCGATTAGAAATAAGAGATCTAATAAGTAGTGACCCAATACGTTTGTTCTCTTTAAAACCTTTCAATATGGAAGACTAATATCAAAACCTTTCACCTAAATCTCTGAAAGATAAGTTCTACCTTGCTAGAACAGCCCAACCTTCCTGCATAGTTCTACCACAAGCCCAGGGCAATAATTTTGAACTCAAATCTCAATACATCACTATGTTGCCCCACTACCATGACCTCTAAGGATGCATACCTATTTCTAAGGGAATTTGAAGAGGTATGTGTTCTAATTAAAATCCAATAGCTTTCTGATGATACTGTTAAGTTTAGGTTTATCACTTTTGCATTAAAGACCAAGCTAAGAAGTGGTTGTATGAGTTACCCACAAATTCCATAACCTCATGGGAACAATTCACAGTTGTCTTCCTTAAGAATTTTTTCCTAACTCATAAGACCAATAAGCTTATAAGTGATATCCTTAAGTTTAGGCAAAAGCCTAGTGAGTCATTTTCCAAACTTATGGAGAGATTCAAGGATCTACTCCAAGAATTCCCTCACCATAGCCTAGAATTATGGTATTTATGCCAAATAATTTATGAGGGTATTGATTACCTAACTAAACAAATGATAAAGTCTATGTGCCCTGAAGAATTCACATCCTTTACCGATGAAGGAAAGGCATGAAAATTCTTACTTGACTTGGCTGACAAAACCCGTGAGTGGGAATCAACCCAAGAGAGTGAAAGAAATATAGGAGGAAAAGAATATTTTATGGATGAAATAGTAGCCAATGAAGCCCATTTAGATAGTTTAATCAAGAGGATTGAGGCTATTGTTCCTAGAGAGCCATCATCAGTTAGTTTGGTTAAGATTTGTGCTTGGTGCTAGTCCCCTAGACATGTCATAGAAGAATGCCCCAACACCTCTGGGGGACTTCTAATGATAGTGTTAATGCCTTATACCAGAATAATCCATATAGTAACACCAACAATCCAGGATGGAGAAATCATCCAAATTTCTCCTGGAATCAGGATAACCAAGCAGGACCTTCCAACTTTCATAATCAAGGTCAACCTGGACCCCAATGGCCTCCCTTTGCACAACAATATTTTTCTCAAAATACTTTTTATAGATCAAATATAGGACCTCAAGCTAGTTTTCCTAGGGCCCCTCTCCTATCATCTTATCAGCAACCCCCTGGGTTTACCAACACTGGAGAGGTAAATAGAATAAATGACTTGGAAAAAAAATATGGCTCTTATGATAAGCCATCAAAATCTTACAAGAGAACTCACCCAAGTTGTCTCAATTATGCGTGAGAGGGAGAAAAGAACTTTACCCAGTCAACCAGAGCCTAACCCTAGGCATCATCAGCCTGTTAGTTCACAAATACCAACTAATGCACCACTGAATATAGTACAAGGTCAGACCCAATAAGGGCTCCCTAACCAATGTAATGTTGTTTATGCCCTTAAGAGTGGTAGAGAGTACCAACAGAGCGTTCCTTAATCTTCTCCATCTATTACTCCTGTTAACTCTCCTTCAGTTGATGACATAAGTGTGACTCTTGTTCCAGATTCGTCTGATGAATCTAAAGATTTTTCTAAAACTAAAGATGATTTGGTTGAAGAAACCAAAAATGATTCTTCTGAAAAATGGAAAATCCTTAATAGTCCTTATGTTCATCATGTCCCATTTCCAAATCGCTTAGTACACAAAAAGAAGACTACTTCCATGGATAAAATTTTAGAAGTCTTCAGAAAGGTAGAAATGAACATCCCTCTTTTGGATGCCATATCCCAGATCCCCCGTCTATGCAAATGTACTGAAAGATTTGTGTACTCACAAATGTATCACTAGTGTGCCCAAAAAAACATTCTTGGCAGGTAACATTAGTTCCATAATTTCTCAGCTTATAGCAGCCAAGTATGAGGATCTAGGGAGCCCTACCATATCTTGTGTCATAGGCAATACCTATATTGAGCATGCCTTACTTGACCTTGGTGCAAGTGTGAATCTTTTACCTTACCATGTGTATAAGAAACTAGGATTGGGAGAATTGAAAGCCACTGAAACTACTCTTCAGTTGGCAGATATGTCTGTTAAGATTTCTAAAAAGGATGCCTGAGGATGTCTTACTATAGGTGGGGGAATATATTTTCCCTATTGATTTCATTGTGTTAGATACTAAGCCCTTCTCAACCAAGGATGAGATCCCAATAATTTTAGGAAGATCATTCTTGGCTACCAGTAATGCATTAATCAATTGTTGGAATGGTTTTCTAAGATTATCTTTTGATAACCAAACTGTTGAGTTTAACATGTTTAGGATAAGCAAGTAACCACATATAGAAGAAGAGATCAATATGCTTGAGGATTTTCTGGATTTTTCTGATGATTTAGTTACCAACTTTGATATTGATTTTGATTCATAATTTCAAGAGTGTATGGATGAGTTGGATGATGATAGTGAAAATTTCTTTTCTGAAGTCTTGAGTCTTTACACACCTGTAGAGCCCTTAGGACCTCTTTTCAATTCCATTCCCAAACCTTTCATAGTTGAATCCCCTAAGCTAGATCTTAAGAAGTTGCCATCTAATTTGAGGTATGCTTTCCTAGGGCTTGACTAGACTCTTTCTGTAATAATTTCTTCAAATTTGACTTCTAGCTAGGAAGAGGAGTTACTTAAAGTGTCAAAAGATAATAAGGAAGTCATAGGTTAGACCATGACTGATATCAAGGGTATAAGCACTTCTATTATGCAACATCATATACATCTTACAGAGGATTCCAAACCATTTATGGAACCCTAAAGAAGAGCTAACCCAGTGATAATGGAAGCTATTAAGAAAGAAATCCTAAAGTGTTTGGATCATTGAATAATTTATCCTATTTTTGATAGTTAATGGGTAAGCCCAGTTCACGTAGTGCCTAAGAAGTCTAGTGTGACTATAGTTCGTAATGCCAATAATGAACTAATTTCAACCCGTGTCTAATCAGGGTGGAGAGTGTGCATAGACTACAGGAAACTTAATGTGACAACCTGGAAGGACCACTTCCCAATCCCATTCATTGACCAGATGTTAGAGAGGTTAGCTAGACATGAATACTATTGTTTTCTTGATGGATATTTCAGCTATAATCAAATCCCAATTGCTTTAGAAGACCAACATAAGACCACTTTTACATACCCATATGGAACATTTTCTTATAGGCATATGCCCTTTAGGCTTTGCAATGCCCCTGCTATGTTTCAACGATGCATGATGAGCATCTTTTCTGACATAGTCAAAAAATTATTAGAAGTATTTATAGATGAATTTTCAATTCATGAGAATTCTTATTCTGAATGTCTTCATCATCTTTCTCTAGTTTTGAAAAGGTATATATCTAAGAATTTGGTTTTGAATTAGGAGAAATGTCATTTCATGGTTAAATCTAGTATTATTTTAGGCTGTGTAATATCCAAGGAGTGAATTAGAGTAGATAGAGCCAAAATGAATTTAATTGATAATTTACCACCTCTTCAATCTGTTAAGGACGTCCGATTTTTTTTAGGGCATGCGGGCTTCTACAGAATGTTTATTAAGAACTTTAGTCAGTTGGCCTGACCTCTCACTTCATTACTTACCAAAGATCAAACTTTTAAATTTCTAAAGAGAGCCTAGAATATTTCAAACAACTTAAGATGGAGTTGACCAATGCACCCATTGTTCAACCACCTATTTGGATTGAACATTTTGAACTGATGTGTGATGCTTCAGATTTTGCCATAGGAGTGGTTTTGGGTCAAAAGATTAATAAGTTGCTCATTGTCATTTACTATGCTAGTAGGACCTTAAATGATACACAACTCAATTATACAACTACTGAAAAAGAATTTTTAGTTGTTATATTTGTATTAGAAAAGTTTCGATCTTACATAGTTGGTTCACATGTGGTGGTGTATACTAATCATTCTGCTCTCAGATACCTAGTTCAGAAGAAGGATGCCAAAGCCCATCTCATTAGGTGGGTTTTACTTTTGCAAGAGTTTGATTTAGAAATTAGGGATAAAAAAGGAGTTGAAAACCTAGTTGTAGACCATTTATCCTAGCTTCTCAATTCTTTGACTATCGATTCTCTAGTCAACGAGAACTTTTCAGATGAACAATTATTTACAATGTCCAGTGAACCATGGTTTGCTGACATTGTCAACTTCTTAGTTTCAAGTGTGACTCCGGATCACTGGCCACCCAAGATAAGTATAGGTTTCATTCCCAAGTTAAGCATTTTTTTTCTGAGATGATCCATATTTGTTTAAGATATGTCCGGATCAGATTATCTGACGATGTGTTCTTGATCATGAGCAACATTCCATTCTCTCTTTTTGTCATGATCATGCATGTGGTGGACACTTTGGACTTAAGAAGACTGTCGTAAAGGTTCTCCAATGCTGATTTTATTGGCCCACTATTTTTAGAGATACTTTTAATTTTTATAAGCCTTGTCTGGCCTGTAAGTCTTTTGGCCGTATCAATAAGAGGAACATGATGCCCCACAACCCTATTTTGGTAGTTGAGATCTTTGATGTATGGGGCATCGATTTTATGGGACCATTCCCTAATTCCTTTGGAAATTTATACATATTTTTTGCCGTTGATTATGTTTTTAAATGGATAGAGGTCATACCTTGTAAATCTAATGACCACAAAGTGGTGGTTCAGTTTCTCAAAGAGAATATTTTTTCCCGCTTTGGTGCACCACGTGCAATAATTAGTGATAGGCGTACTCATTTTTGTAATCGACCTTTTGAGGCCTTAATGAAAAAGTATAGGATCACCCATAAGTTATCTACCCCTCATCATCCCTAAACCACTGGCCAAGTGGAGGTTTTTAATAGGCAGATCAAACATATCTTGGAGAAAATTGTTAATCCCAACCGTAAGGATTGGTCCCTTAGGCTCATTGATACCTTGTGGGCCTATCGGACTGCATTCAAGATTAACCTTGGTCAGTCTCCCTACCGTTTGGTGTATAGAAAAGCTTGTCACTTACTAGTTGAGTTGGAGCATAAGGCCTTTTGGACCATCAAAAAGCTCAACTTTGATTTGTCTAATGCGGGAATTCATCGTATGCTCCAACTATCTGAGTTGGAGGAACTTAGGAATGATGTCTATGAAAATTTCAGGATTTACAAGGAAAAGACTAAAGCTTTCCATAATAAGCACAATTTGCATAAATCTTTTGCAATTAGTGATAAGGCCTTATTGTACAACTCTTGATTGCATCTTTTCCCTAGTAAACTTAGATCCCGATGGGATGGTCCGTTTATTATCCATAATGTATATCCCCATAGGGCTGTGGAGATTTTAAATCCAGGAATAGGGGTAATTTCGAAGGTTAATGGTCATCGTTTGAAACCGTTCCTCGAGTTTCTTATTACTGGTAGTGAAGAGGTCATGGATCTCCATGAACCTCTTTACACCGATGATTAACTTTTAATCAGGTATGACCCCCTTGCATTGTCTTCATTTTTAATTCTTTTCATGCATTAAGGACATTGCATAACTTAAGTGTGGGGGAGGGAAACCTTTTTTTACTTTGTTTTGTTTGTTTTTCTTTTTATTTTTGAGCTTGCTACTTTGGCTTTTGGCTAATGATCATACCATTCGGTTGCTTGATGTATAAAAAGAAAAATTTTGATTAAGGTACCCATTTTGAACGTATAAAAACCCTGTTGAGAAGAAAGAAACAAGCCTGTGTCTTGAGATGGGATTTTCTTTTGAAAAATAAGAGACCCTTGTTTTATGGTATTGGACCAGATGTAAGTCTGTGGGTTCTTTGTACTTTTGATTTGGAGTTGAGACATTCTTTTTAATTTGACATGAGTTGACAAATGTATAATTTTAAATGAAGTGTGAAATGCGGTATAAAGAAGAATAAGAGTTGATTCCCTTGGAACTAGATAGGGCATTGAGCCTCAAGAAGCGTAGTGTCTTGATCGAAATTCCTAGGGAGAAAACTTCTGAAAGAACTCTAGCATCACTGTCTTTGTGAGCATATGCAAAAAGCAAAGTTACATAGTAACTTGGGTGTCTGGTGTTTGCTCCACCATGTCATTCAGGCCAAAAGTAGTGGAGTAGAATAGAGTTTATTAAGTAAAAAAAGGAAAAAAATTACAAATGTTATTAATGCTTGGTAATATGTTTTGGTCAAAAACACTCCAACGCCTTAGTCATTGGTTCCCTATTTCTTCACAAGTGGTTTTGCCTTAAGATAATGATGTTTTGGAAGAAACGAAGTGAGTTCCAAATTAAGAAATATGCTAGTGCTTGAAATTGATAAAGGGTAATAAAAGTTCAAGTGTGGGGGTCCCTTGTAAGAGGAATTATCTTTGCTCCGGATCGGTATAGGCTTTACCTTTAGCCAAGGTTAGAATTTGTTTATTTTGAATTTTGGGTGTATATTCACTGTAAACACCCACGAGACAGAACTAGTCAACTAGGGGTGACTTAGGGGTTTAAAGGCTTGTTGCACATGCTAAGTGCAACCGTGATTCCTACGAAAGTGAGTTAGGTTTTTTGTTTTTATTTTCTTTTTGTTTTGCTCGAGGATAGCAAAGTCTAAGTGTGGAGAAATTCTGATGAGCACATTTATGTGTGAAATTTAGGGTAGTAAAATATGAATTTTACATATTTAGAATGGAACTACCTTGGGTTTTACTCTTTTTTTGCAGGTTTTATATTTTCAAGGCCTTAAGGACTATCGGGCGTTATATCTTCAATTTAACAAGTAAAGAGTCATATTTCTTTTCATGTTGCGAAGAGGACAAAATTCTGAGCAAGATAGACATGGTTAATTAAAAATACACATTCGTTTGGTCACTCGTACAAGTGATTATTCTTTTCAAGCCAAAAAAAGAATAATAGATCAGAACTAAACCGAGATGCAGAACCAGCCCATCTGTAGTTATCCCAGAGGTACAAGAAATATTTCAAATATCAACAATGATTGATGGACCACATCCTTAAGTGATTGAAGATTCGTTTTTGGTAACAACAACTACCTAGCGTAGTTGGTGAGTTGTGGTGTATAAAATCACTTGCTTATTAGGAGGTCTCAAGTTCGAACCTCTTAGCTGTCATTTTGTTGAGGTTTTTATTTTATAAATTTTTTTCTCTCCTACTCCCAAGTTTGAAGAAGAGAGAAAAAAATAAAAAAAAAGAAGAAAAAAGGAAGCAAAATAAAATTAAAAAAAAGAAGAAAAAAAGAAGCAAAATCGTTAGAGATTCCCTACTTTCTACAATTCTCTATCTTCTCTCTCCTCCACCTCATCAACAAGATAAAAAAAATTTTTTTTTTAGAAGCTAAAATCTTTAGCTTCCCTCCCCCATTCTCTATATAATAGAATTAACACAAGGAGAGGAGGCACTTCATTCTTCTTCTAGGGCTTTTTCTTAGTTGCTCTATCTCTTTCTCTAGCTCTAGTTCTAGGTTTATGCTTTAAACACTTTTGTAAATTCTTTTTATTCAATTAATGCAAGCACTTTTGTTTTTGATTCAGTCTTTTATTTTTATTCTTTAAACAATTGAAGTTATAATTTTCAAGTTCTAGTTCTAGGCTTAGTTCTAGGTGACAAGAACAAGCTATGAAGCATGTCTTTCAAGTTCAATTTTTTTCTTCAGATTTGTTTTCTTTAGTACTAAAAATTTCAGATTTGGTTTATTCCAGATCTTGTTTTTAGTACTGGTAGTATCTTAAATTGATCAAGTTTTCAGTTCAAGGGTTGAAGTTCAAGTAAGTAGGCTCCTTCAGTAGTCTTCTCTCCCCCCTCTCATTTCCTCTTCTGACTGTCCTTTCTTTCTTAATTTAGGATTTTAATTTCAGTCGTTACATTATTGCTATCCCTTTCCCCTAAGGTTCATGGCTAGTGTATGTGTTGGCTTTGCTCCTCCTAGTCATAGAATTATCAATTTATTGCTTTTATTTTAATTGTCTCTCTTTCCCTAAAGCCAAGTAGAGTAACCCTTGTAAGAGTGACTCTCTGGTAAAGTAGGAAAGCTCATATTATGACGCATCCCTTGGGCTAAGTAGAGAAGCCTACTTGTGAGTCTCTCTCTAGCTTTATCCCATTTCTTTTACTTTATTTTTATTTCATCATTTTTTTTTTATTTTTTTTAATTGCATGGGTTGTTTATTTTTAGTTATTTATTTATTTAATTTTAATTACGTGGCTTGCGTCTTTAAATTCTTAGATGGTGAATGGTTAGGACGTTATTTTAGATACATATGGTTAGGACGGTAATTAGAATTAGATCACGGCCATTAATCGGTTCACTTTTGCATTATTAAAAGAAGTAAAAAAATATATAAAGTGGTTATTCTCCCTGTGTTCGACCCGTAGCTACACTGATCCATACGCTTGCAGTTACATTTAAAATCTCAAACAGTGGTGCTATTTGTATGGCTTCTTCAAGTGCTACTGTTATTAGTCAAGGCAATGTAAGCATTGAAAATGTGAGTGCTACCAAAGTTGATGCAAAAAATGTGAAAACTATCAGTAGGTGCAATATCTAAGTTGGTGAAAGTGATAGTACTACTGGTATTGCTAGGGCTAAGAGTAACACTATCGCTTTTGCTAAAAGTAAGGGGAAAGAAGTTAGTCAGTCAATGCAAGTTGATTTTGTCATTTCTGATGATGAGGAAGATAGTGATTATGAAGTTAATGATGACAATGATAGAAAATATGTAAAGTCAAAGGAAATCAATGAGTTAGAAGATGATGACAATTGTGATTCAGCCTATGGTGATGATGATGAGTATAAATGAGAACACATGATACAAATAGTAAACCAGATGATGATAGTGATAAAGAATACAATTCTGATGAGTATAATGAAGGGTATGACAGAGATTATGACAAGAATGCAAATACAAAAGTTGAGTTTGCTCTACACTATGTGTTTTATAATGTGTACCACTTTAGAGTTTCCCTTTAGACTCATGCTTTATAGGAAGGAATTGATATTTTGAAAACGAAAAATGAGAAGACCATGGTAAGTGCTATATGTAATGAGGATGGTTGCAATTAGACAGTATATGCCTCATGTATGGAGGATAAATCCACTTTCAAGATTAAGACATTGGGTCCACCACACCTTGTAGTGGTGGACCTACAAAAAGGAATATGAATATTACTTATAGGTGGATAGCAAGAAAACTTGCTCCAATGCTGAAGTCAGAGTCAGATATGAGTGCGAAGAGTATGAAAGTAAATTTATATCAATAGTATAGTTTTGAAGCACACACTCTACAACATAAAACACGTAATTTGGCAAGAGGAGAGAGTAAAGAGAGCTTTGTTAGTGCATATGCTAAATTTCCTGGTTATGACAATTTGTTAAGAAGGTCTAACCCTGATACTTATTTCAAGCTCCAACCATATAAGAGACATGACTTAACCAAACCTTCTCAATTTAAGAGATTATTTGTGTGCATCCAAGCTTGCAAAATTAGATTTTTGAATTGATGTAGAAATTTTATAGGTCTAGACGGATGTCATCTCAAAGGTAGATATGGTGGAGTCATCTTGTCTGCAATTTCATTGGATAGCAACAATAGATTATATCCTATTGCATTCAGTGTAGTTAAAGTGGAGAGCAAAGATAATTAGTCCTTTTTTTTATATTGCTTAGAAGAAGCACTTGGGGTGGAGAACTTTGACATGGGCCTTACATTCATGTAAGATAAATAGAAGACATATATATTTTTTAGAAAATCTATATTGATATGGCATTTACTTGTTATTAAGTAAATATCAAGAACTAATTAAGTGTGAATAATTTGTTTTGTAGGGGCTTGCAGATGTAATTTCTGTGATTTTTCCTTATGCTCATTATAGAAATTGATGTAGACACTTATACAACAATTTCAAGAGCATATATCCGGGTTTGTTATTGAAGACCCAGTTTTGGAAAGCATGCTGAGTGTCTAATGAATTCATCTTCAAGAAAGCAATAGATAGGATAAAGCAATGCAACAGTAAAGCACATGACTGGTTAATGAAAAACAATAATCCTTCCATGTGGAGTAAACATACTTTTGATTTTAGAGAAAAAAATGAGCATTTTTTTACAAATAACATGACTGAGTCTTCCAACAACTGGGTAGAATAATTAAGAAGCAAGCTTATTCTAACACTGGTTGATGAGATTAGAGCTACGTTGATGAAAGACTTGTTAAAAGGTATAGAAAATTTGTTGATGTGGATGGAAAGGTGACACCAAGCATTAAGAAGAAATTGGTCTTGCTCATTGAAGATGCAAGATTTTGTAAGGTTATTCCAACAGGATATGTTGAATTTGAGGTCATTGATGAAAATTTAAGATTTGTGGTTAATTTGGCAAACAAGACCTGTTGTTGCAAGATTTGGAAAGCTACAAGAATTCCATGTAAATATGTTGCAGCATGAATCATGCATATCAGAGGTGATATTGAAGCCTATTGTGATCCATTCTACACAGTAGAGACATACAAAATGGCACACAGAAAAATAATTCACCCGATACCAAATTTGGAAAATCTAAAAGCTAGTGAAGATAATGATGTATGGTATCCTCTTCCATTGAAAAGGCTACTTGGTAGACCCAGGAAAAAATGAAAAGAGAGCCTGGTGAAGAAGAACCTTCACAAGTTAGGAAAAAAGATAATCAACTACAATGTGACATGCAAATTATTTGGTCACAACAAGAAGACTTGCCAAAGAGATCTACTCACACAAGGAAAGGGACCATCGTCCAGTAAGAGAGGTGGTTTCAAGGTATAATCATTTAAAATCTCTACTTGTTATATAGGGTATATTTTTCCTTAGCATGGTCTTAACCATTTATTTTTTGTGACTTAATGTGTAGAGAAAGAAAATGAATGAAGATGTGGATGCAGCTACCAACTCCCAAATGGTCACAAGATCCCAAGCTTCTACTCAAGACCCTGTTAGGAATGCAAAAGAGAAGCAAAGGGAAAGAATGGCTAGAAAGACAACATGGATAAAGGCAAAAAGAGCTAGTGACAAAAGAGATGGTGGAAATAAAAAATGGGAACCAAGTTAGTATTATAATTTTTAGGACTTACTCAGGTTGATATTGGTCTGTAAATAGTTGATTTTGGAATGGCTTTTTAATGGTGTTGTAATATTTTTAGATGGTCTCTGGTTGACATTGGTCTTGACCACATTGCCTTTACTTTTTAATGGTATTGTAATAGTTTGGTGCAACTCTTTTTTATTTAAGTTCCAGTAATTTTAGACTCATCTTGCACCTCAACATTGATAATACACAGGTCACTCCAAACATTCCAATATAGTAAATCCCCATTTTGACAACATAATTGCAAATCAACCACAATTTCATTGAAAATAGCTAACTACAGATTGGAATCTTTTACAACATGATATGTCATTCATAAGCTTCGATTAAGCTTATCCACTCAAATACAAATAAATAAATAAATAATACAACAATAACCTTTACAATTTGACCCATCACATTCAAGCTATTCTTCAAACTACGGATTTCTTTAGTCAACATCTATTGCTCATCATTCATCTGTTGTTCCATTTGTATAAGTCTTCCATATACTGTGGTTTCATATGCAGTAGTTTCAGGAATGCCTTGCATGGGTGAACACCATGAGAAAAAACCATAGCCTCCTCTTGGAAACTCTAAACAATAGTTGTAGATTTGTTCATATTTTGAACACTTAGAAATCCTCACTACTATCTTTCTATTACATCCACATCTTAAATTCCGATAATTTAATGGACACTGGGAGTTGGAAGAGTCATTAACATTGCTAGGTGACATAGTATATCGATAACAAAAACATTACATCCAAATCAACACTACCTATGAGAAGAATTAAAGCTAGATCACTACACAACAATAAAGAATAAAGCTTATGGACTCAAAATCCTGTGATACCAACAACATGATTTTCCATTTTATAAAATCCTTTGTTCTAAATCAATACTGAGATACCAATTTCTCTGTAGACCAATTTGGTCACTCTATTCTGATTCAATACAGAGCAACCAATTTAAAATATTAAACCCCTTGAAGGTCCCCTGAAGGTCTGAGTCAATATCCTTCCTGGTTGTACACCAACTTGAAGGATAAAACCCAATATGAGAAAGTAACAAATCCCACTTACCTTCAGTTGTTAGCTTAGAGACAGACTATGAGGTCACACTCCAATTGCTGCTAGGGCTTTCAATAAAGCCTTCGAAACCTCACTGCTACTCCTTCTGCTAGGGTCGCGGATGAAGATCTGGAGTGGAGCTACCCATCGCAGTCGTTGTCTGCTGCTGCTACTAACGTCATACTCGCCTAGCTAGGGTTGCTACTAAAGCTGATGGTAAGAGCATGTAACGGTTTAGAATGGTAAAAATGAGCTCTTTTTAGAGTTTAAGTAGAAGGGTAAAAAAGTAATTTCCCATTTTCATTTACGGTGTTACAAATTAGGTGTGGTGGATATTATTTTCATTTTTGGGGTCACTCCAAATTGTGGAGATTTTTAGGGGTGGTACAAGAAAATTTCCCTTTTGTTTATGCTTATTATTGAACGAATAAGAATAAGATATCATGAAAGAAGACTTGTTCATGAAATTTGCTGACTATGGAATCCTAAATGAAATTTCAGAAAATCTATTAACCTTGTCGACATCTGCAAGGTATTCATGGCTCAAGCAATGGTATTCTCCTAATCTTTAACAATAGAATTCGTGTTCATGCATCAAAAGCATACTTGGCTTTCTTGAAACTCAGCTTTGTAAAAAAAACCCAGTGAGAGCCCACCCCAAGAATGTTCTCCTCATGGAAGCTCTTAGTTTCTACCTACTCCTTCAGTTCTGTTATCTCGGACAGCGAGAGTGTGGGTTGCAACACCAACAAGGTAGGGCTTGGTCTCGAGTATAGGGGAGAGGGGGGGGGGGATTGGAGATATAGGGTGACGGGTTGCAACATTGAGTGTGAGAGAGGGTGGGGGTAGATGCAATTGCACTGGAGAGAGAAGCACAGGACACATCAGCTGAGGGAGAGGGATATACCCAGTGAGTCACTATCTGATATGATTCAAACGGAGAGAGAAGCATAGGACACATCAGCTGAGACAATGCAAACCTAGGCAACGACAAAAGCACAACGCTCTGTAACTACCCCCAAACCGGCTTGGATAATTACATGTAGGGTACCACAAAATATGTGCTCTGTAACTCGGCTAGGACGAGATCCCATTTTGATATGAAATTCTAGTAGCTATGCGGCTATATTCAGAGGGCATCTAGGGGTAAGGGTCGCGATAATATAAATCCTTCTTCTCCTCTTTTTCTCTTGGAGGTGGCTATCCTCGAAATAATATGTGAGTTTCCTTTTGCTTTGTTAACGCTTGTGGTGTATACTGGTTTACCTATCACAATCCAACAAGAAATCCCGAGGCCGATCCAAAACATGGATGTGGATCATCATAGAAGTCAAGAAGAAGACAACGGATACGAAATCACTGAGGACCATTGATCTTCACCACTACGACCTTTACATATCCAAGATACAGATGTGGGTGGATTAATCTCATCTAATGGTCAACAAGATGCTAGTGTGTAAAATTCCATCATATGACACTAATGTGGAGAACCCCTGCCCTCACCCCCTCCCAAAAAAAAAAAAAAAAAAATTAATAATAATAATAATAATAATGGCTGTAATTTTTGAAAAAATCACCCTCCATTATTACATGGATAATTACCCTAAATTATCATTTCAACACCTCCCATTTTTTTGAAACCAAAATTACCTTATAATTTCCCTTGCTTTATCCCCAAAAGTTGTTTGATACAATATTTCATGCAAGGTTAACAAACATCTTCAAAAAAAGTTGAAAGTTTCTTAATGCAAGTAAACTTTATTATGAATACGTGAAGGAAAAAACGCTGCCCAATAAATTTGTACCAAGATAACAGGCACAAAATGATCACATTGCCCTGCACTTAGTTCAGACTCTGGATCCACCCGAATCTTTTTCTGGTGACTCGGTGTAACGATCTGGCAAAGCACTAGTGCTGGAAAAGGCAAAGACCATCCCACCAGCATCTGATAGGCAATGCTGCGAATATAATATGCTTCTCTGCTTCATAATAGCCAAAAACCAAAAAGATGGCCAAGTGCTTTCTACCCGAGAGCGACCCCTGCGCCAAGACAACACCCCCCCCCCCCCCCCCCCCCACCCCAAAGGGACATAGTGATCTTTGCATGCCCCATCTAGTGCAAGGTCAGATCTCGGACAGAAAAATGTCCCCAGAAAGATCAAAACTGTGCAACGGCCAACACCCGAAGATGCCACCATTACCATCAAACCGTACACCATATGAATATGAGAGCATGAGTTTCACCAATCACCCACAACTCGTGAATGAGCACACGAATTTCACAATCATCCACCGCTCGTAACATGTCATTACTGAACTTGCAGAGAGAGAGAGAGAGAGAGAGAGAGAGAGGGGGTTATTCAGTACCAAGAGATTTAGATTAGTTCAGGTTTAGATTTTTTTTTTTTTTTTCAAATGGTGCCTTCACATATGATTGGTTGACCATGTTGAAGAGTGGAGTAAGTTGATGGCATGATAAGAAAGGGGATTATCGCAAAATCAGATTGAAATCGAGAAGGAAATGAAATGAAGACACTGATTGGTAAGAAAATATTCCGATCTAATTCAACCAAAAGAAAATCCCCTCCAAGTAACAGCTTGTGTTGTGTGTCTGGAGAGAGGATGGATTTTCCAGTGCCAATTCAGAGGCAAACTGACGCCCAGGGTCCAGACTGATGAAAACAAGACTCGGTCTAAACCATATGAATACATGATCTCATGCATAGATGATATGACACAGATGTAACTTGCAAAAAAGGTACAAGCATAAGTAGATGATAGCTATATACAATTTCTGTAGTTCCAAAGGAGCATTTTTACATCACGCAAAGGAAGCATATCTACACTAATCTTTTCTGTGTATCACACTGTAAGAAAGCTTCACATACAGCACAGAGCAGTCCCTCCTCCCTACAGAACCCAGTTATATTTACACTTCTTAAACCAATCTTCCATATGTACAACTTCATCAAGCATCTTCAAGCTTGGTTCTTGTACTAAGATACGCTTATAACCAAAACTATATACATATTTGTACTTCCATGCTATTTACATAGATATGATGGTTCTGGAATTATTCAGGTCGAACACTAACCAGATTAGGAAGAGCAGTGGACTGAAGCTTCTTAATTTCACTTGCAGTCACCTTACAGGATTCCAATGTTAATGATCTCAAATTCTTTAAAGGCTTCAAATGGGGCAACCCCGCATTAGTGATTCGGGAATTCGAAACATTCAGAGACACCAATGCAGTCAATCCTGTATTTGCACAGTACAACGTAAAGTTAGAAAACAGGAGCTGAGACGAATTGAGCACACTGTCACGGCCTTAGACCTTTCTAAGCAGCCGCGCCGGCACTTAGCACTCCCACTAGCACTAAGTCAGCCTAACCACCCTCCTTAAGGGATTTGGGAAGAGAAAAAATGAACACAAGAGTGAGTTTGAGAAGAACAAACTTGTATTGCACTAAAGAACTCTTAAGTACAAGGCTTGAGAACTCACTTGCTTGGTGCCTTAGCTAAATGAGGGCACCTCTATTTATAGGCACTCCTAGTTACAATGAATGGTTGGGATATGTACATGTGTCTTACATCCAACGGTTGGGGAGGAAACTAGAAGTTTCCCACCTCCTTAGTGGAGAACTCTAGAAACCTCCCATAATATTTCCTTATAAAATATCTAGAGTTCCACACTTTGGTAGAAATCTCTAGAAACTGGGCCTTACTAAGCCATTGGGCTTGGCTTGTGGGCCATCAGTGGGCAGGCTGTGACAACACGCTCCCAAGTTAATAAAACAAGAACTCTAAATCACCCGGATTTGAAACACAGACCATATATATGTTCTCGAGAAAATCTAATGCACCCCAGTGGTGCAAAAGTTAATGAGTATGACTTAGTTGGACCTTTGGCCCAGGGACTGCCCTACGTAAAAAACCCAATCATATGAATCAGTCAACACATGGAATTCAGAAAATTTCTCCCTCCCCCATGTCCGACAACCCTCCAGCAGCAAGCTCTGTTGGAAACCCCTCCCTCCCTACCCTCTCCCTTAGCCATACTACCCCCACCTCCTCCTCCCTCCCCTCCCCTCCCCTCCCCCGCCACCTCCTTCCGCTCAAACTACTCGACCTTGGTCCTCTGTCGTTCGATCATCTCCTCCCCCCCACCCAAAAAAAAAAAAAAAAAACGTTGGTCATTCCCTGTTCTTCCTCCCTCCTTCCATAACTCTTGAGCCCTTCGCCCTCTGTCCCCCTGGCTTGCTGGAGCCTGATATTCCCAAATGGAGACATTGCCTGATTGGGTAATTCATCGGCAGTCGATCGCCCTTCAGTATTGTCAAGATCTCCCTCCAAAAGCAATGGTGTCCTCTGAGCGAAACATCCACCTTCATGCTGGCCAATGGCACTTTTGTTTTCAACTTTCCGGATGAATCAGATAAAACCAGAGCTCTTGATGGTGGCCCCTTGTACATTGGAAAGAAACCCATCTTCTTGCATCCCTGGGATAAATATACGTCCTTCAGCAAAGTGAATCTCTTCTCCATCCCTACATGGGTTAAGTTTCAACCTCCCCCTTCATAATTGGGGAGCAAAAGGACTGAGCTTAGTGGGATCAGTCGTCGGTAAACCTCTATACTTTGACATGAAAACCAAGATCATGGATCGCCTCTCCTTTGCCAGAATCTGCATTGAGATCACGGCTGATCATGCGCTTCCCTCCTCTGCCACAATTACTGATGGGGAAGGGTTCTCCTTCGATCATGAAGTGCAATATAACTGGATCCCTCTAATCTGCACCCTCTGCAAGTCCTTTGGTCACTCTACAAAGAACTGCTCCCAACTTCCTCAACCTGCTCAAGACAAGCCTCTCGATGCCACAGCCTACCATGGAGTCTATCCCCTTGCCGAGGATGCCAATTCTCCCCTTCCTTGGCCATGAGAGGAAGGAGAAATCTCCATCGAAGATTCCAGAACCGATGTCGCATGGCCGAGCCCGCCTCACCAAAGAAACCTTTGGACATGGAAGACCTCAATCCGTTGGTCCCTTGGAAGACATCCTTCTACCAAGCAGTCTGAATAGGTTCTCTATTCTTTCAAATGGAGATTCGACTAATGATAGCAACTTAATGACCTCTACTACGTCTGCGTGATTGTCTGGGGCTGACTCAGACTCTGATTCATCTGTCGATGTTGTTGTCCCATCCAGCCCTGATCTTGTCACCGCTGGCCACCGCTCTGGCTCTAGCACCGCCACCCTCCTCACCCCCTCTGCTTCTGAACCTCGCCTTTCTTCTCCTCTCTTTCAGGTTCTGTTTCTTTAACCTTCGCTAACCCTAACGGCTCTGACCTCCTCAACCCTCTCCCATCCAGCCAAACCTGGTCCACTTTTCCTATCTCAACCGACTTTTCCTATCTCAACCGACCAAACTATCAGCTTTATCCTACTCCTAACCTCCCCCCTCCTGAACTGACCCTCCATCCTACCTCCACACCCAACTCCGCTATCCACCTGGAGATATCCAACTTCAACATTTTCCCGATCCATCAATTCGCTCCACCCTTGAACCCTTCGGGCGCTTTTAACCCGAATCGTCATCGTCCTTCACCCGCCTGGCCTCCTGCCCCCTCTGCCTTCTCCTGTCTTCTCGGTAACTGCCTCTTTAGCCTCGCCCGACGATCCAGTCCCTCTCTGCTTGCCCTTCTTTGCCTGCTGACACCACTTCTGCTGCTTCCATCATCACCGCCATGCAAGTTGCCACCATCAACGCCTGCGCCTGCTTTCATCATGGCTCCTTCAACCTCTGCCAATCCTGCAGACATCATCTCAACTGCCACGTCTTCTACCTCTCCTGCCAATCTAACTGCTTCACCTTATGTTGCCTTAGCTGCAACCTCCTCCGCAGCCATCACCCCTGCCAGGTCTGTTACAGCCTCTGCTACAAACGCCACTGCTGCTTCTCCCACAGCCAGTTCGTCTACTTCCTTTGCCTCTTCTGCAAATGCCACGTCTGTTGTCATTGCCACGACTGCTTCCTCATCCTCTACCTCTACTGCCACCGCAATTCACTATGCTGCCTCTGCCCTTACTGAAGCCACGTCTGCTGCCATGTCTGCTGGCCCAATTCCCGTCACGCTAGATGGCCTTCTTCCTCTCCCACTTGTCGGAGCCTCCCCAAGTCCCCCTGTGGGTCTGATTAGCTCTCTCGGGACATCTCAAAGGCCGCCACCTCTTCCAGTCATGCTGCATAATACCTTGGAAGGTACTACATCGACTCTCAGGTCTACGCTTCGCCCGCCCGAGCTGGCTTGAGACCACCCCTGTGAGATCCCCTAAAGCTGTTGGTCATCCTCCCTCCCCTCTGGAGCTTCATCCTGAACTGTCGATTCTTCAGGCCCCCATTCCCTCTTTTGATGCTCTTGGCTCGCTGCATCCTGCCACTGAAGACCTTCCCTTTTTGGGGGCCCTGCCATTATCCCATTGCCACCCTCGGGAAAAAACCATGTCCTCTCAACCCTCCTCCCATCTTGCCTCCAAAGGGACTACTTCTAAACCCATGAAATCTAAGGCTCCTACCCCCTCCTCCCTCAAAGAGTACCACTGTCGGTTACTTCCTTCCTGCTCCCCCAAGCACTCACTGCATCATGCTTCCCCTTTAAAATGACCCTCTAGACCATTTGGAATGTCTGTGGTCTAAACGCCCCGGCCAAGCATGCCTCCATTCATTCCCTCATTAAATCTTCCAGGGCTGCCCTCTGTTGGCTATTGAAAACTCATGTTCTTGAGCGCAATGCTTCCCATATTGCTGCCTCCATTGCACCCTCTTGGGCCTTCCTTTTCAACTATGCCCATTGCCCTAATGGTCGCATCTGGATCCTTTGGGACCCCCTCCTCCTAGTTTCTAGCATATCCTCCTCCTCCCACTCTATCCACCTGTGCGTTTCCTCCCCCCTCTGGCTCTCTCCTTTGCTACTTCTCAGCCATCTATGCTCTGAACCGGACTATGGATAGGATCTCCCTTTGGGCTGATCTTCCCTCCTTTGCCTCTTCCATGGCTCCCTCCCCTGGGACCTAGCTGGAGAGTTCAATGTCATCAGAGCTTCCCATGAGAAGATTGGTGGGGATCTTATTGACTCTCCCTCCATTGAAGCTTTCAATAACTGTATTAATGATATTGGAGTTAATGACCTCCGCTGGTCGGGAACCCAATTCTATTGGCCAAATCGCCACAGTGGCCCGGGTAGAATTGCTTGCAACCCGGATCATGCTCTTGTCAACGAAGCCTGGCTTGTAGCTTTCCCCTCTTCCCATACCACATTTGAGCTTCCTGGTATCTCTAACCACTCCCCCATCTCACTCCTTGTTCACCATCTCGTTTCTTTCGGTCCCAAACCCTTCAAGTTCTTCCACATGTGGTCTCTTCACCAGGACTTTCACCCCATTGTCCAGGCTGCTTGGTCTATTCCAGTCTATGCTCTCTCATCCCCTCTCCTTGCCTTTGCTAGGAAGCTTAGGAATGTCAAATCTGCTCTCAAGAGTCGGAACTTTCTCTCCTTTGGTAACATCTCCTCCAACGTTACCGCATTACCACATGCAAGGAAAAGCTCCTTCTCATCCAATCTAGGATTCAACTGGACCAGCTCAATTCCTCCTTGGTTGAAGAAGAAAAAGAGGCCTCCACCGATCTTTCCCCCCTCCTTGCCCAAGAAGAAAGCTTCCTTAGGGAAAATCCAGTATCAAATGGCTTGAGCTTGATGCTTCCAACTTTGCTTACTTCCACAGATCTCTCAAGGCTCGGTCCAATGCTAATTTGATCCCCAAGCTCCTATCTTCCTCTGGTAATGCTCTCACCAATCTAGAATATACAAAAGCTGAAGCTACCTCATGCTTCTCAAACCTCTTCAACCCTTCCACCACCCCTCTTCTCCCCCCGAATCTCATCAACAAATTCATCCCCGACCACTCTCTCCCACCTCTTCTCTCCATCCTTTCGAAGGATGAGGTCCTAGCCACCATCCTCTCGCACAAAGCTAATAAGGCCTCTGGCCCTGATGACTTTAGTATGGGGTTCTTCTCTTCTGTTGGCACATCATCAGAGCTGATCTAATCCATGTCATCCCCAACTTCGTCCTCTCCCCTAGTCAAATCCACCATGTCAACCACACCTTCCTCTGCCTCATCCCCAAAAAAGAGGGTGCCATTTCCATGCCTAATTTCAGACCTATTTCCCTTGCAACATTTTCTACAAGTTCATTGCCAAGATCTTAGCTAACCGCATTCAGGTTGTTATCAACTCCCTAGTTAGTCCCAACCAATCTGCCTTCATTGTTGGCAGGAGCATTACTGGCAACATTACGATTTGTTATGAAATTGTTAAGGGGTTTGACTGCAAGTCTCACTCCTCTGCAACCCTTCTCAAAATTGATATCCACAAAGCATTCAATTCTATCCGATGGGATTTCATTGAGCAAGTTCTTTTACTCATGTCCCTCCCCCCCTTCCTTTGTGCACTGGATTCATTCTTGTATTTCGTCCCCTCCTCCGTCCTGGTCAATGACAACCTTGCTGGCTACTTCTCCGTAGGATTTGCCAAGGCTGCCTCCTCTTTCCACTTCCACCTTTCCCTGGAGGTCCACGCTCAATCCAATCCTCCATGGACCAACACCTCATTTACCCGATCCCTAAATGCAAATCCCTCATGCTTACCCACCTTGCCTTCGCGGATAACCTCATGATCTTCTCAAAGGCTGACCCAACATATACTAATATTGCCAGATCCTCAAACTCATCTGGAAGATTGTAACCAGGCAGAATATTATTTGGGTCTCTTGGGTCTACTCCGCCCCACTTAAAAATGACTCCTCTGTATGGCTTTCCCCTCTCCTGATGCCTCCTGGATTTGGCGCAACATTCATGCCAAAAGGCCTTCCTCATGACTATCTCCTATTCTATAGGGAATGGGTCTTCCACCTCTCTGTGGCTGAATCCTTAGCACCCAACTGGCACCCTCCTTCTTTTAATCACTCCCCATGTCCCTATTCTTCGGGCCTCCCCAGACTGGCCTGTTGCTCCATCATCTCCCTTGGGAAATGGACCTCTCCTCCTTTTCCTCCTCCCACTCTTGTTGATCTCTGGTACT
>NC_056559.1:33226339-33282483 GCF_013358625.1 Macadamia integrifolia | reverse complement strand
CCCCCCCCCCCAAAAAAAACATTCCTCCTGGCCACCAGGGAAGAGAGGATAAAATCTCGTTGCTTCCCTCCCCCATGGAAAGTTTCACCTCTGCCTCCGCTTGGAACCATATTCGTACTTCATCCCCTCTTGTTCTTTGGAGCAACCTCCCCTAATTCAAAGGTCACATGCCTTGGCCATATTTTTACCGCTTGGCGAGATCTCTCCAATTGCCTTCCTACTCTATCGGCATATTCCAGTTTCCCCTTCACGTTGCCTCTGCTAAAATAATGTTGAAGATACTATCTTTTTTTATCCCGCCCCTTCTCGTTTGTTTGGAAAAAGGGTTCTCAGCTGGCCTTCCCGCAGAAGTATTCTCCCCTTGAGTAGAGAATGGATCTGGTTGATATGATCTTTGGTGGTTCCTCCATACTGACACGGCAAGGAAATTGGCTTTTTGTGCTACCATCAATCATCTCTGGATGGAGCGCAATCTCCGTAAATGGGCTTCCAACTCTCGCTCTTTTGAGAATATTTGGAAAGCCATCTACTTTGATATCAGCTCTAAACTTAGATGCATCCGTCAGCGTAGGATTTCTGATACCCCAAGCAACAGGCTCATTGCTGTCTCCTGGGGCCTCCCTCTCTCTCTTACCCCTCCCCCCCTTGATTGGCCCCTTTGTCCCCTTTGGCTGTATTCTAGTTAGGGCTACTCCTTTTGTGTGATATTGTGCTGCCCTTTGGGTTTGGATTTTGGGCTGTACCCCTCCCTCCCTCTCTGTCCCCCCTTGTATATTCTTTCATCTGCTTGGCAATGAATTCATTTGTTCATCAAAAAACACATGGCATTCAAGCAGTAAATAGGAAGACTATTTCTTCAGATTGAAGTGAGGTGACGATACCAGAAATCAATTCCAAGGTTTTATCTGTGAGGCTGCAGTTTTGAGACAGATTCAACAGCGTCAAGGAAGCCATGTCTTTGATATTCCTCACACCAGCATCAGTCAAACCTCCACCGCATATCTCTAGAGAGCGAAGATTCTTGAAGTCTGAACAAGAAACAATAAATATATAACGATGTACATGTCAGAACAATAGATATATCATTATGTTCACTTTCTGACATGTGATAATTTTTACAGTAGAATCCAAACACATTGAATGTATCATAAAGGAGGGGGGTATCCCCTGGTTAATTTCAATCATTTAGATTTATATTTTTTCATATTTGGACCAATATATTTCAGCATAGACCAAACCATTAGAAGTCAAGTGCCAATTGAATTTGAACCAGTGTGAGCTGTCACCAAGCGGATGCTTCTGCCCAACTACAGAGAAGCCTATTATGCCTATAGCTCCTCATTGAGGCATATTTCCTTCAATTTTTTTTTCAATGGCTTTGTTGGTGGGGATGAGAAATTTGGATTAATTCAACCTACCTTGCAATGAGAAACCCGAATACCCCCTGATTTCAGATCCAGGCCAAACAAACTTATCCAGACATGAATTTCAGACTAGTTTTCTTGTCTGGACCTGGTTAAAACCAGATCAGACATAATTAATTGTGAAAGTATAATCACCTGAAAATTACCATTCCTACCTATTTCCCACACGATCTCTTCTTCGCATTCAGGTTGCTTGTGCTTAAAACTTACCTGGAAAAAACCAAAGGTGTCTCCTGCTCAACCCATAAAGGTTGGAACAAAAGATTCTCTCCATCTCTGCAGGATGAACCAAATCAAACCATCCCCAAGAAGTCCCAAAACCAAAATGAAAAGAATTTATTCACCAAACAATCTGTTCTTCTGTAACTGAATTTCAAAATAGCCTATATGTCATTATGCTTTAAGATACAACAGTAAAACAAGCGAGCTATGTGATTCCTGGCTTCTAGGGGGGGAATCTGGGTTGGCCAACCTTTTATCATATACACACAACATATCCATCAAACAATCTACCCTCTCAATCAGTCAGAAGTAGAGTATTAAGAAGATAGGCTGACAAAATTGACATATTAAAGCTAATTTTAACTTACATCGCAAACAATTTGTTCCAAAATCAGTTATACGAGCGCCAAAAAGATCAAGATGAGTCAGCCCAGTAAGACCTGCAGCAGCAAAGATAGATGCAAATAACTCAATCAAAAACCCAAACCAAATAAAGGTCTAGGTAAGAGTAGCCAATAAAAAGTGAGGATTCTGTTTCATTCCTCCCATGGAACATCATTTTGCATGATACCATTCGATTCACCAATTCCAAGGCAAGCAAGTATTAAATTTTGTGACAGGAAAAATAAACAAAACCACAAATATAATGATTTGAGATGACAGTAGACAGTAGACAGACAAAGAAAACAGCCTTGCCCTGAAGCTGGATACAAAACATTCAAAAAATTCCTAGATACAAAAGCCTTACATCAATAGTGTCAGTAATGAATTCAAAGGTAGGTTCAACACTCAAAGTGGAAATTCTTCCATCCAAGCCACACTACCACTCGATTATATTAATCCTATGCAATATAGAATTAGGCCTGCACACTTACATTTCAAACGTCCCAACAGTGCCCACTCACACACAAGATAAGATGAATACTCATAGTCAGAAAATAATGCCCTTTCTTTCTTCTGATTTCTTTTAGCTAATCTAGGATAGCAGACTACATTCAACAAGGTCAACAAACTTGGGATTGAAGCATCCATCGCTATAGCATATGTTCATGACTCATGTGATAGAAAAGAAATTGATCATTTGTTATTTTTTCTATTAGTTTGTGTTCATTGAGATATCCAAAAAGGTTTTTGCATGGATGCTGGTGAGATATTTCTAACTTGAAATAAAGGTTCACGGCCTACTTCAATAATGGGCCTTGGCTTCACTCTTTTGTTGTCTACGTATCCCTCTAAAGATGCCATTTATATGTCATTGAATCAGAACTGATGGCATCATGTACTATATTCATGGTCACCATTGCTTCAACTATAATAGCTTTAACTCTTCCCATTGACTATTAGGTAAATACTTTCCAATTCTAAGACAACTTAGAAAGAATCCTCCTCTCGCCGCTTCTTTCATGCTTTACATTTTGTGTATTAGTGCTAGTTAAAATTATAAATCTACATATTTCCTACAGAAAAAAAAAAAGGAAAGAAAAGATGACCACACAAGGGCTTTCAAAGGAGCAGTTAAAACTCGCTATGTAGAATAGGATAATCCAAAGAAGATCCCCATCCAGCTCGAAGAATTAAATTGATGCAGAGCTATGGGTATACCAGCGTAGGAAGAACAATCAGGTCCCTATATGAAGCCCATTGTTTTAAATTATAACCAAACCCATCAGCTCAAGTTGTGTTCAGGCCCACACTTGTCACTTATGGCCCATAATCTGGTTATAACTAACACAAGCCATCACTTTGGCCCATCATAGGCCACCAGTATACTACATGGAGGCCCACATTTTGTCTCCTAATGGGCCATCAACTGGTGGAGATTCTGGACATGATATTTACTCAGTACATTTTTTTTATTTTTTGGCTTATTCTTTTCTATTTGGTTTAGTCTTTAGATCTCCTAGAAAGTTTCTATTTTACAGGATTGTAGGCTACTAGGTAGCCAAGGCTTCTATCCATTATTGTACCACAACTATTCAAATTAATAAATAAAAGAGAAGGGAGACCTCTCCCACGAATTTTCTGTTAAAAAATTGTTCTATTGTGAGTTATGGCTGCAGTGGTGAAGCAGTTGCAAGCATCGAAGTGGTGAATCCTAGGCTAGTTGGTGGTGAAGCTGACCTAGGATTGGTGGTGATACCAAGTCATATCCATCCTACCTTCTTGGCTTCTCCCATCTTCTTTCTTTTTCTTATTCTACCATATTGTTCCTGTCCAATTCCAGCAACTATCTTCTCCCTTATCATGGCCATCATTAGGAAATCTCTATCCCTCCTTACATCTTCTTATGATACCATTAATATATTTATTGGTTTGGTTAGTCATTTTTTTTCTGCAGATTCTACTGTCATTCCCTCCTACATTTTCTGGTGTCTATCTTTACTAACTGTTGCTTTGTCATATTGTTTCTGCCAATCCAGCCACCGGATAGGGCTCAAACTTTGACAAAGTATTCTTCCCTATAAGTTCTTCCTTTGACCAGAACTGGAGGTCCGTCAGACCTCTGGTTTGTGAGTTATTCCTGTTTGTTCATAGTTTCTAAATTCTCTCTTCCTATAGTTCCAGCGAATCCAGCAGATCCGGCCAGTAAAAAGCTTGATATCTGGAGGGCTTAAACAACCTATTTAGAGGTCTATTTGACTTTAATTTCAGCCCCATCCGCAGTTAAATTCTGAGATATCAGAATTCTTTATATTCTGTCTCACTGTGATTCTGTCCTGTGTAGTCGCTGACCAGTAATCTATCCTACAGGTATATTGAACAAAAATTTTAGATATAAGTTGTCAGCAACAGAAGAAAACACACAATATTTTAAATCAGAACTCCTACAGGAAACAGGTTTGCCTCATGATTTTCTCCCAAACATCCATGTAAGAATTAACAGGCCAAAGTTTTTTTCTTTTTTTTTTTTTTTCTGGTGAATAACAGGCCAAACTTCCACCTACCTCCACAAGCAATGGAGATGCACACTAACGAAAAATGGGATAACAAGTCCCCTGCATCGGCACAAAAGTTAAAATTTTATAAATAACAAGTAAATAGGAAAAGAGAATAGCACCATGCAAGGATTTTATCTGGACAACCCAATATCGTTTAGGGGTTACAGCTCACTTGTGTCTGAAGTTGGACCCCTCGATTTAAAGGTTGGCTTCTGAGTGTAGAGACCTTGTTAGCCCCTTTTGGATTAGGATGTATCCCTTGTTTGGATACATATGAGAAAATGAGGCACGTCATTGGCATCAAATACATACAATGTAATACAGTAACATTACACGAGAAATGCATGGGTGACACCCCCAATAGGACCACAAAAGCCAAAGGTCAATGCCATGTGGAAGTTTCAAGGATAGGTGGAGAATAGAACACCTTGAAACAGTTCCCCATCCCCTCTTCTCTCTGTTTCTTCGTTTTCCTTTGCCTTTTTTCAAATTCTAAGTGGGGGAATATGCTTCTGTAATACAGTACTAACATAAAGGTCTTCAGTCCTTCAGTTGAACAAGAGTTAAGTGGGAAACAAGCACCTAAAGTAGCATCCGACCATACCAGCCCACCCCCCAAAAACAATCATCAAGCATTCACATCAACAAACACAAATGCACAGAACCTATGCAGTGAGCAGACACTACAGCCGGTTTAGTCCACAAATTTAAAAATTTATTAACTCACGAAAGAGAGATTGATTCCTTAGAATGCATCAATGTATGTGAATCCTTACTTGTAAGAGCTGAAATCCCAGTATCTGTGATTTGACGAGCATCCAGATTTAGTGATTTGAGCGATGTCAATCCAGACAATTTTCTTAGACCACTGTCACTGACCATCGTGAATGACAAATTTATACTCTCCAGATTAACCAAACCTAAAATTAGAAGGCCAATAGAAAAATCAGGGTATAGTTTGACATGGGAATATCTGATAAAGCTAACAACCAAATCATGACCAGATATTCAGCTATCAGAGCTAACGGTTAATTGAGCCATTGTAAATAACAGCCTGCGTAAGGTTCATTGACGATATCTAATGCCTATGTGAATAGAGATTTTTCTCTCTACCAAAAGATCCTGGGTGATGACAGTAGATGTTCCCTGCTTGATAAAAATGTTGACATAAAGAATAACAGGGCAATGATCAAATTATTTTTTTTTTTCTCCTGAAGAGTGAAGTCTGAATGTAGAGGAATCACTTAATTAGACAGAATAATTACCAGAAATCAGTAAACTTTAAAAGATGATTTTTGTTTCACCATTTTTACAAGGAGGAAATACAGTAACCGATTAATAAGAAAAAATCCAAATAATCTTCATGACACTGTAGAAGAAAATACTCACACAGCCGGAAATGAGGTTGCAGTTTAAATTTGGTGTTATTGATGTAGAACAAAGGCCATAACTAGCAATACTACTACAGCACAACATCAGATAAATTTCATTTGGACATGACAAAGAAGAATTGCAAGGCAGGAAAAATATGAGTGGAAAGAAGGCCGTCACGGGGTAAATTTTTTAGAGAGAAACTCTACAGATAAGAACTTTACACCTTTTTCTTTCTTTTTTCTTCTTTAAAAGTAAAATATAAACCCTAAATTAATTTAAAATGCAAGATCAAAAACCATATCTGTTCTGCATGTTGTTCACAGAATTCCAGAATTATAGCTGATCCTGGAACTGCAACTTTATCAAACTCTTTTGCAGGACTAGTCCAGACTTGACTACTTTCCTCTTTTTGTTCTCAAATTTCTCAGGTTTGCTTCATTCCACAGGACCCAACAAATGGAAGAAGGTACAAGGCTATAAGTCTCCACACCATGACAACTCCCAGGGAGCAACTAATCTCAGTCCACTGGATGAAAAATATGCTTCAGATGGGGAAGCAAGACCCATCCACATCTGAAGAAGGCTCATTTATATATCTTCTTTGTAAAACAAATGACAGGCTATTCGTCAACTTGAATATTTTGCTCTTAAATTTATCAAGTTCTAAGAAGTTCCTGGAAATAACATCCAACCAAAAACATGAAGTCTAGAAGGTGTGCACTTTTCAGAATGCAAGCCGTGTCCCTAACTTTAGATTCTTTATTCTATCTCATCTTTTATATAGAAGAGGGGGGAAATCCATAATATTTGGAGATCAGCATATTGATCAATCTCATGCTCCATATCTATCTATTTGAATTCCAGAACCCAAATAATGGAACCACCATTTACCTCAAAGACCACGGCCACAATTGACCCTCCAAAGGCACAAGATTAAAGGGATGAACACATAATTTCCCCTCTATCAGCTATTCATCCTCACAAGAAAGAACTCTTGCTCCATTACCAGCGGTTCCAGCCAAGCTCCTCGTGAAATCTCATGATATTTCTCCAGAATTGAGACCCATGAAAACCCTTCAATTTGTTTGAATGCCATCCACCAGTCACCACCCCATACTTGCAGACAATGAACTCTACCCATGGAAATAAATCCTCTTTGTTAGACCTCCAAACCCACATTGAGCAAGGATTGTTTACCTTCTGTAAAGACCTCATACCAAACTCCCCAATATTTTCAGCTTGCAAAAAAGTCATTGACCTAATTTAGATTTGCGTGTCTTTTCCCTAATATCCACCCAATCCCCTAGAAAATTTCTATGATTCTCCCCATTTTCGAAACTGAAGCTAGAACCAGCAGAGCCAGGAAAAACTGACACAAGATAGAACGGGGTGTTGTTCAAGGTGCTCCTGATCCAGGTAATCTACCTCCCAGTTATAAATACTTCTTCCTCCAAGCAGAAGCTTACCTCATAACTTCTTAGATTTTACCCTATAGACAGCCCCTCCAAGAGAAGACAAGAAATGAAGGGATATGTTCCACCTTGCACCCCGAAATCTCAGGGACAAACTAACCCATCATAGGGTCCACATTACCCACCTAGCTAAGAATTTAGAAGATTCACCATCAAATCAGACAGAAAATGCAAAATGCAATGCCCTTTCAAAAGCCATCACCATCATCCAACTGAGAGCTACCCAATTGATGAAATTCTAGAGAAGTTAGACCCATCATCCCCCCCCCCCAACACCACTCCATCAAAGGCTTTCAACATCCTAATACTTGATGGAACTCCACCCTTTCTCCTCTCCTGTCTGTCTGTATCGGACCCCTCTGATAGCCCATGTAAGATCACAACTCCCCACAAAGCAACATCCAAGGCCAGCCAACAATCCATTCAATTTGACTTCTCAATCAGTTCATCTACTTGGACAATAACAACGCAAAACCACTACAGTCGTTTCATATTCTAACAGAATTGAATATAGGTCACCAAACTGTCAGACAACTCTTAGCCCCACTCAATATTCTTAGAATTCTTAATCTTCATAATGCTCAATCTACGTGTTGTTTGTTCACTGCCTGACACTACGTAAATAAATAAGTAAATCAGATGGCCAAAAATATATGACCAGTATAAAAGAGGTTCCATGCCATTCCTAGGAAACTACAAAGAATTCAACCAATACACTTAAAGTTCTATCCTTGAAACCTCCATTATCTACCTCAACTATCTGCCTTCACTAGCACCTTTATCTCTATCTAAAAGCATATGGTCTTGAGCGAGAAAACTACCTGATGCTAAAAAAAGGAACTAAATTGAGTTTCAGATAACAAGCTTTGGTAATATTTACACAAAATATATTAGATATGAGTGAGCAAAAAGCAGCAAACAAGAGCAGACAAATTTACATAAGGGGGCAAATGACTGTGTAAAGAAGAGACAAATATCCCAACATGACTAAATCTGATACTTCTTTAAACTAGGGAGAGAAATTGAATCCGAGTTGCACTGAATATTTGAACATTATTATCAAAAGTAATCATCTTGAAGGGCAAAAGATGTGTGTTAGACCAGAGAGATGCCGTAGCCCAGCACTTCCAACTTCAGTATCAGACAACTCCAAAATTTTCAAGTGCAGAAGACCTGCAGTAATAAATGATTAATAATCAATATATCCATACACCAACATCCCACCCACAAACCAAAGAAACATTATCTCCGAGGGGCATGGAAATCTAGCTAGGCTTATTGCATGGCAATGAAATATGCAGATATGCAGAAACTGAAAAATATATAGCTATAATAATGGGCCCAATTAGTCAATCTTAATTTGTTGGCTCCCTTTGGGAAGACAAGAACTCACTACATGACTGGTGTGAGTTGCTAAAATTATGAAGCACCAACAGTGTGTGCACTGCTTTTGGAGTACAAGACTACCAGAATATAAATTAAGCACATCATATGAATTGCAAGGGAAAAGAAATACAATGTGAACACACTCACAAGTGAAGTATGTAGAGTCAGTCACTCTTTAGGAGACATTTAACCAAGTGATAAAAAAATACAATATTTAGAAAGCATGTTTCTATAAAAATCCCCGAGTGATAACGGAATTGCTAATGAAAATGCAACAGAAATAAACTAAGAGATGCAGAATCAGAAGAGGGAAAGTAGTACAAAAATTGACCTGCCAAATTAACTAGACCCTCATCACCAATCTTGCACGAATCCAAGTTCAAGCTCTCCAAATTAGTTAAACCTGCCAAGCAACAGTACAGAACATTTTTTTCCTTGATAAATAACAGGATTTTATTGATAGAAAAGATCATAAGTACAGTGATAAAAATACAGAGAAGTACAACGACACAACCAGCCCTCTACAAAAGGACCTACCCAAGACACATGAAAGTAACCCTGGCCAGAAAATCAGCCCATGAAGAACCCCCAACCAATATAAAGGAGAACTCTCATAGACCAAACACAATGAGATAGTATTCCCAAACAAATTCGAGGTCTAACGACCCCCTGCAGGCGAACTCATCCGCAGCCTCTAGATATTCTAGGCTGCCATGAGAATTGTACACTGATTTTATTACCTAGCTTATGAATAGGCCTTATTAACAATGCAGAACATTTTTAGTTACTATAAGGAGGTCCTGAGAATGAAAGCCCATTCCCTTGTGCTCTGGAACTCCGTTATTTTAACCCCAAGACGGTTGCTCAGTCAGCCAAGACCAAGACCTCATAATTAAGAGGTCATGAGTGGCCTAATAACAAAAAACTCCTTCATTTCGGTAAGAAAAAAGGTTCCATCTTGTGAAACCGTAGGTAGATGAAACCTGGCAGCCCTCCCAGAGTTGGACATGTTCTTGCATGAGAAAGAAGGAGTGTCCAAAAGCAAAGGTGGTCTAAGATCAGCTCAACCGCAGGGAAAGAGTGGTTGTAGATCAGCTAGTGTTTGTGAAAAAATGCAAATCCTTCCATTAAATCTCTCACCCCAACCACGGGGAGAGAGTGGTTGTAGATCAGCTAGTCTTTGTGAAAAAATCCAAATCCTTCCTTAAAACTCTCACCAACCAATATTTAAAAATGTATTAATAATGTAGATGTCAGTTCAACTAAGAACCAACCCTACAGTAGGATCAATGCACTGTCTATCAGTGGAGATATTCACACACACCAAAGGAATACTGAATCGCTGCAGATCCAAGCCACAGAATTGGTTGGAACAAAATAGAAAAATAGAAAAATAGAAAATAGTACGATGGATAGATGGATTGAGTCTCTCACTCTCTCCTGGGCCTCTCATCCACTCATATCCATCTCACCCAAATTCACTGCATCTTACAGCCATGGCATAAAACCAGCTCTCTTTTTTTCATTAATCATCTTGTGTAGAAAAGCTTATATTAGTTGGCTTTACATAGGTTCAGCCATGCCTTCAAAATAGAAGGTATACAAATTACAAACTAAAACTGGAAAAGGAAAACTTTAAAAAATATGAAAAAAAAATTACAAAATAGAAACTAAGGAATAGGAAACAAAGGACTGCCTAATCTAAGCTTACTTGCTTGCTAGGACATATTAAAAAAATAATAATAAAGAAAGAAAGAAACAAAAAAATGAAGGAAACTCCTAAAACTAGAAACAAGTAACTTGTCTCTAAGCAAAGCCAATCAATAACAATAAAAAGAAACATAAAAAAGGAGACTTAAACTAAGGAAACAAATCCAAGCAACTCTTCTAGATTGACCTTGCTCAAACAGTCTATATGGGTTCAAGCACTGTTGATGAGAACAGTAAAATAAAAAAATAAACAAATTATTATAATCCTCTTCTTCATCATACATTGATCTCATCAATAAAATGCTAATATGGTCACGGAATATGCATTCACTTGTTTGCACCATTGCTCCAAGAGTTTTATCAACATAGTAATCTTCATAGTTCAGGAAAGTTGAAGAAAATCAATTCCTGATAATGGCTTTCACAAATACATACAGAACTGAAATTTGAACATCAGCACCTTCGTAAGAAAAAAAGGGGGGGAAGGCAAAATTGGAGCAACATCACAAGGTGAATATTCAATTATAAATAAAAAGTTTGGTGGGGGTGGGGGGACAAGAGAGAGCACCTTTCAAGTTTACCAAACATTTATTTGTGATATTGTTGAACCCCAAGTTCAATACCTTCAGATTCCCAAGTGCTGCAAAATACAATTGGTCACTGTAAGGAGCTTAATATGCACATTGCAAACATGTAATACACATTTGAGGCATAGATGCGTATATTCAATGATTCCATGCACCAAACAAATGTAGCGAATGATACTCGAACATCAATCACCAGAAAAATTCTCGCATCCAGCATCAGATAGACTGCATCTGTTAAGATTCAAATATGACAGCGCAACCAGAGCTGCACATAAACAAATAAAATTCCAAAAATCAGTTCTGAAAAAATAAACTATTCTTCAATAATCCTAATTTCCTGGGATAAATGCTTTTGCAAGATGTTAACACAATATTTCTACATCCAAAAGGTAGTTCCTCAATATTTCTGAACATGTCTTAACATCACCACTGATAGAATGTAATACAGCTTTATAAAATATCTATACATTTAACGCTTGCTTGCAAGCAACTGAATAGAAGGTTTCCAATTTTCTCAAGAGAGGAAGCAGCTCCCTCCCTTTACTTGTCCACAGATCTCAAAATGAAACAGGTAATAACAAATTCTTCTGTAGCTAACTAGAGAGTTCCATTACACACTAGACTTCCTTCAAAACCTAAAGTTGCATTTGGACTCAATTGTTTGGTAATCAATAGTGTTAAGAAGAGCTAATCCCGATATCGGGATTAGGGCCTCGGGTATATGGTGTTAGGGTTTATTTCTTTTGTATTGGGGGCAGTCTTGTACTTGTTCATGTATCATTACACTTATATATTCTAAGAAACCCTGCGATCAGCCATATACTGGACTGATCGCAGGCTACTCTCTCATTGAGGCTCTCTGCTGTTTCTCCTCTCTCTCTTCTCTTCCTCTTTCTCTTTTCTTTCTCTCTTTTTCTGGTTTTACTGACTTGGTTGCAGGAATCTGGGATTGTAACATGGTATCAAAGCTTCTGTAATCAAATCAAGGATTGACATCACCATTCTCTACTGATCTCAACCCTGCGCTACTCCTCTTTGGTGTGCAGCCACCTATTGCTGCTCCTACCTTAATTCTTTGACCTAATTATAATGATATAAACACAATCAGGCCTTCCTACCACTGCTACATGGATTCAGCCCTTGTTCTCTGGAATCGCTGAAGCCGACATAATTCTGCAGGTTTTTAATGGCTGCCGCCCCTATGTGTGACGTGTTTTTGGCTGCTGCCCTATGTGTGAAGCTCTACTACTTCACGGTTTAATGTGCTGCTGTTTTACTACCTCTCTACATACTCTACTAGGCTTTTGAAGCCTCCTTTGCTGCTCCCATCAAGGTCAACATTACCCTACCAGCAGCACCTATCAGCTGGATTTTTTTTTTCGGTTTCTTGGAGTCCGATTGCTCTTTGGCTGCTGTTTCTCAGATCTGGTTGGTCAGTTCTCCTTGGTTGTCTTTGCAATACATACTTGTCATTAATTCTTGCTCTCATGGCTGCGACCAAGACTACTACTACTACTACCTCCTCTGCATCGAACAATGTGAATGTCCAGATTACTTCTATCAAGCTTAAGGGAAACTCGAATTACCTTCTTTGGGCTCAGTCAGTCAAAGTTTATCTGATGGCGAAGGATAAGCTTGATTACACTACCTCTGATCCTCCCAAAGAATCTGACACTGGTTACGCTCAATGGCAGAAAGAGAATGCATGAATCTTAATTTGATTATGGAATAGTATGTACCAGATGTGGCTGCCAATGTCATATTTCACTCTACTGCCAAGGGAGTATGGAATAACTTGAAGGAGACCTACTCTCAGGAGAAGAACATGACCCGTATCTATGATATCTATGAAAAAATGTTTCAGTTTTGCCAGTCGGACAAGCCACTTTCCGAATATTACAATACTTTCAGAGGTATGGTTGAAGAACTCAATGTCTTCCAACCCTTGACCACTGACATTGACAAGTTGAAGGCTCAGCATAACGAGTTCTTCGTCTCTAAATTTCTGGCTGGTTTGAACAATGACTTGAAGGCAGTGAATGGTCACTTACTTGCAGGGGATATTGTGCCTACTCTGAATGATACCTACTCACGACTGCAGCGAATTACTTCCTCCACTAAACCTGATCAGTCTACCAAAGACAGTTCTACCTTCCATGTCAACCGTGGATGTGGTCGTGATTGTGGGGGAGGTCGTGGGTCGGCTGGTTGAGGATCTGGTGGACAACCCTCTGATCATTCAGCTCTCCAGTTCACTTTTTGTGGAAAGCCCAACCATACTGTTGTGACTTGTTGGGAAAAGCATGGCAAACCAGCGTGGGCAACACACTTAGCTAATCATGCAGTGTTTGACGATGGTACTGACACAATGGCTCCAGTTGATCCTAAACCAACACCTTCTTCAGGAGATTCAGCTACCGGTCTACACGATGACATCAATCAGTTGCTCCAGTGCTTGCACACTCTTGAGGCATCCTCTAATACATCTAATGGTGCATCTACATCCACTACTACTCTAGCCCACACAGGTACTTCAGCCCTTTTTACTACTACATCTACTCCTTGGATCATTGATTCAGGTGTCTCTGCCCATATGACCGGTAAGTCATCACTTTTTAAGAATTTTTCTACTAATGCCAGTTCCAATTCTGTTATCCTTGCTAATGGCACTTCCACACCAGTCCTTGGACATAATACTATTTCACCTACCCCATCCATTAATTTATCTTCTGTCTTACATCTCCCTCAATTCCCACTAAGTCTTCTCTCTGTAAGTCAATTAACCCGTTCTTTAAATTGCCCAATAACCTTCTTTCCTTCCTAATGTGTCTTTCAGGATCTTCACCCCAGGAAGACGATTAATGGAGGGCGTGAAAAGGATGGCTTATACTACCTCAATAGCGGTTGTCCTCCTACTACTACTGCTGCTACGGCTATTGGGGACGTGACTCCTTTCCAATGGCACTGTCGTTTAGGTCATTTGTCGTTTTCTAGGTTACAGCTTTTATTTCTTAGTTTTAAGTATGTCCCTAAGTTAGAGTGTGAGGCATGTGAGTTGGGTAAACATCATCGTGTCTTTCCCATCTCGCTCTGTGTCTCGTAGTCCGTCTTTATTTTCTTTAGTCCATTCTGATGTATAGGGTCCTTGCAAAGTCAGTAACAGATTTGGTTCCGCTATTTTGTGACATTTGTGGATGATCATTCTCGCCTTACATGGCTCTAAATGTTAAAGGAAAGATCTGAATTTTTACATGTATTTCACAAATTTTATAATGAAATAAAGACTCAGTTTGGCATTCCTATTAAAATTTTTCATTCTGACAATGCTTTAGAATATGCTCAAACTGATATATCTGAGTTTTGTGATACCCATGGAATGATACACTAAACTAGTTGTGCCTAATACCCCACAGCAAAATGAGGTAGCTGAGCGCAAGAACCGGCATCTCCTTGAGGTTGCCCGTGCCATTATGCTACACATGCATGTTCCTAAACATTTTTTGTGTGATGGTGTTTTAACCACTTATTATTTGATTAATCACATGCCATCCCCTGTCATGGCGGATAAGTCTCCATTTTCTGTTCTGTTCCCTAATTTACCAAGTTTTATTGTTCCACCGCGTGTCTTTGGGTGTGTATGTTTCGTCCATAATCTGTATATGCAGGTTGACAAGTTATCCTCGAGGTCTACTAAGTGCATCTTTCTGGGTTACTCTCGTACCCAAAAAGGATATAAGTGTTATGACCTCATTACTCATCGGAATTTTGTCAATACTGATGTGACCTTTTTTTAAGGTACATCATTTTATTCTCCTCAGGTGTCCCAGTCTAGCCCGGAGTGGTCTTCTCCATCTCCTACACCCATACCCTCTCTTATACCCCTACCTGATGATCCTAGTACCAGTGACTCACCTCCCTTACAGGTTTATTAGCACAGGAAGAAGACTGGACAGCCAGGTGGCGAGGTCATTAACCCTGAAGATTCACTCCTTCCACTGCCGTCTTCCGCTAGTGAAGCTTCTCTTCCTCCACCTGATGACTTACCAATTGCACATCGTAAAGGTACATATTCCTGCACTCAGAAATCCATGGTTATGTATCATATTGCTAACTTTATGTCATTATCTCATCTTCCTTCTCCCATCCATGGCCTTGCATTATCCCCTTCCACTACCCCCATTCCCCGTTCCCATAATGATGCCCTCCGTATCCCTGGATAGAAGGCTACCATAGATGTAGAAATGGATGCTCTCATAAGTCGTGGTACCTAGAGCCTGGTAGATTTACCTCCTGGTAAGGATCTGGCTAAGTGTCGCTGGGTGTACACTATTAAGTATCATTTTGATGACTCTGTTGAGCGGTTCAAGGCCCGTCTGGTTGCTAAAGGGTATACTCAGACTTATGGTGTGGATTACTTTGAGACATTTTCTCCGGTTGCCATACTTAACTCTGTTCGCCTTATTATTTCTCTTACTGTCAACTTTGATTGGCCGTTATTTCAGTTGGACATCAAGAATGCTTTTTTGTATGGTGATCTCCAGGAGGAGGTGTATATGGAGTAACCTACTGGTGATGTTGCTCAGGGGGAGAATACAGGTCGTGTGTCGCTTGCACAAGGCTATTTATGGGCTTAAACAGTCTCCTTGAGCATGGTTTGACAAGTTTAGTTCTACCATTGTCACGTGTGGTTTTTCTTAGTGCTATTCTGATCATTCAGTCTTTGTTCGTCGCAGAGGTGACAAGCTGGTGATCTTGGTTGTATATGGTGATAAATTATTCTTACTGGCAATGATGAGGTAGGCATTTCTCAAGTAAAGGCGTGTCTCCAACGCCATTTGCAGACCAAGGATCTTAGTCATCTCTATTATTTTCTCGGGATTGAGGTGATCCGCTGCAAGAAAGGGATCAGTCTATCTCAAAGAAAGTATGTCGTGGATCTTCTATCTGATACTAGGATGCTTGCATCCAGACCTGTTGATATTCCTATGAATCCTCATCACAAGTTTGGCGTTGATGATGGTGAACCGTTTCAGGATGTGCATCAATACAGGAGTTTGATTGGCAAGTTGATTTACCTGACTGTGACTCGTCCTAATATTTCTTATGCTATTGGAGTTCTTAGTCAATTCATGCAATCTCCTCAAAAAGCACATTGGGATGCTGCTGTCCGTGTTCTTCATTATCTGAAAGGTGGTCCTAGAAAAGGGTTAATTTACCGTCCTAATCGGTATATGGATCTAGTTGGCTACTCTGATGCTGATTGGGCTGGTTCTGCTAGTGATCGAAGATCTGCCACTGGATACTGTACCTTTGTTGGAGGTAATCTTATTACATGGCGTAGCAAGAAGCAGACTACTATTGCCCCGGTCCAGTGCAGAGGCAGAGTACAGAGCTATGGCTCATACCACTACTAAGTTGATGTGGCAGCGGTCGTTACTCTTGGAGTTGGGATTTTCAATGACCAAGCCAATGAAGATGTATTGTGACAACCGAGCTACTGTTTACATTGCTAGTAACCCGGTCTTCCATGAGAGGACCAAACACATAGAGGTGGACTGTCATTTTGTTCGTGATGTTGTTCTTAAGAAGCTGATTAAGACTCCGTTTGTTCCTTCAACGGATCAGTTAGCTGACATGTTTACTACGTCGTTTACTCCTAGCTTTTGCAGTGGTTGTACCAAGCTGAGCATGGGTGATGTATATGCTCCAGCTTGAGGGGGAGTGTTAAGAAGAGCTAATCCCGATATCGGGACTAGCGTCTTCCTCTGGACCCGATAGGGGCAATTCTGTCCTATCGGATCCCTATATGGTGTTAGGGTTTATTTCTTTTGTATTGGGGGCAGTCTTGTACTTGTTCACGTATCATTACACTTACATATTCTAAGAAACCCTACGATAAGTCATATACTGGACTAATCGCAGGCTGCTCTCTCATTGAGGCTCTCTGCGATTTCTCCTCTCTCTTTTCTTTCTCTCTTTTTCTTTTCTCTTTTTTGGTTTTACTGATTTGGTTGCAGGAATCTGGGATTGTAACAAATAGAATTAAGCACGCTTAAGAATTAAGATTAGATATGTAAACAGATGGAATTCAAATTGAATAAAACACTATCCATATCCACATATGATTAGCTTTCAAATGGATTCAAATAGTTTTCTGAAACCGGTTTTTCGTATACGGATTCCCCGAGTGAATACAAGCACAAAAAGAATATGGATTTTTGACTATCCATTTACACCCCTAGTGGAGAATGGACAGTGGAGTCCTGAGTCTGGAGAGAGCGGCACTGTGGTCTCACTGTCTGTGTTGGGTGGCAGAGAACTGGAGAGAACAAAAACTTGAGAAGACGAGGAGGTGAACGATTGAATCTACTACCGCACTAGTGTTGATGTTGAAGTGATGCAGGATTGATTGATTGGATGGCTCTGATTGGCTGCAAGTAATGGGCCCAATGATGGAAGGGAATAGATCTCAAGATGTGGGCCAAATCTGATCTCAAAATTAACGCTCATATTTTTCACCGAATAACTACAAGATTTCTAGGATAATTTTCAGAAATAAAACCCAATTTAATTAGCTCAAATAATGGAGATTAACGTGTGGAGCAATTGAGGGGAGACTAGAGAGAATTTAGGGAGGTTAAACCCTAAAATTTAAGATATGAAACCAGCTTATGATGGAAGGAAGGAAGAAGGAAGTAAATTTGACATGCTGTCCCAATAAAGGAGGCGGAAGAGAAGGATTTTGTGATTGGAGTGAAGATAAGATCCTCCTTAAAATTAGGATCTAAAACTGAGCAAGTTAATAAAGGGAGAGGAGGAAATAGGTAAACCATGTGGAAGGAGAGAGGAGTGACAAGAAGAAGGTGAAGGAGATCTCTTACCGTGGGATGAGAGAGGGAGCCAGCTCAAGAAGGAAGTGAAAACAAGAGTGAGGAATAAGAAAAAAAAAAAAAAGGAGAGCAAAGAAACGAAGGAGAGAGAAAATCCCTTACCAAAAAGGGGGAGTAGGAAAAGCTTCGGCCATCGCTGACAGAAAACCAAATCAATTCACTCCTTTCCAATCATGAGGAGGGGGTTGATAACATTCCTTATTCATAAAAACTAAAATAAAATATTGACTCAATTACTAAGAACTTTCCTATCTAGACAAGATAATTAGGACTGTTAACTTTCCTAAACTAATTCAAAGACAAACAACTTAGGATAAGATAAATCCCTACACCATGGAACAACTAATATAAAATAAGAATTTTTGTACACCCCTTAAAAATCTACTTTGGGCCTTATATTTCAGCCAGTCACAACAATAAATACAAAAACTAAAACCCAACCCAAACCTATACTAAAAGCTAGCCAAAATTTAAATCGGACCTATCGTCAAATCTGAAATTACACAGATGTCCTCATTAATCTTTTCTCTTTTTTCTTTTTTTCATTCGACTTCTGGTTTAATTACTTGTAATGTATCATGAATTGATAAGGGTATTTTGGTATTATAAAATATTATTTAATCATATTTTTATAATCAGGCCTAAAAGGATCGGATAATATTCAGTCTTAAATTGAAATATCACTATCCGCATCCAATTAGCTTTCAAATGGATTTGGATAATTTCCGGAAAACAATTTTTCGAATATGAATTCTCCTAAACGGATATGAGCACTAATCGATACAGATTTTCAACTATCCATTTACATCCCTAGTTAAGATCACCAAATTCTGGAAATTTTACAGATATAGAGATCTATTGTGTGGACTCATTTTGTACATCATAATAGGCATTTGATCATCTTCAACCTCAACCATGAAACCACCAAAAGTGATGCAGTAGCCAAGGGAAAGAAGAAAAGGCCAGAAATCCTAGCCATGGGGTTCCCTAGATCACATTCCCAAATCCAGCCATGGCATCTTCTAGAAGAATTAGACTTATATTTGATTTTTTGTCCCTCAGTTTCCATTTTCTTTGTTCTCCATGCTGGTGCAAGTAGTGTCGCTTCAATTTTTCTGTTAGAAAAAGAGAGAGAGAGTTTCTATTTTCCATTAAAGTTAGAAGTTTTTAATTTTAAGTTGTTGTAAGAATTGAAAACATGAAAGGTTTGTTGGGCCTACAAATACAAGTAATAGCACATTGCTTGAGCCCATAATACAAGTTGAACGTTACCAATTTTTGAGAATTCACAACAGCTTTCTGGGGTTGGATAGGCAATCCAGGATTTTGAAGCCCTCCTCTTTGCTGGCTTATTTTTCCTAATTTATACCCACCAAGTGTTCGAAGAAATTATTGAGCCAGACACCCCTTAATAGTACCTCATCAGAGGTATCTGATATATATTTCTGGGAGAAATGATTCCTGTCCCGGGACATAGCCTCCGCTAGCACACCCTCTCTTTCTCTCTCCTCCCCCAGTCCCCCCTGAAATGACCTCTTTGCATAGGAATCAGTGTTGTCAAAAATTTCGTGCGATTATTTGGAGTATGGAATGAGTCAGTCATCCACTTTGTTATCTTATTGAACAAAAATTGTGATATTGTTCCTCACCCCTTCCGTTGATATGGACACATCTAAGATCACCAAATGCTCGGGAGTTCTTCTATTCAATCCATTTTGTGCTTCTTGTTGCTGGATATCTCATTCATACACATCTTCTCTTTGTTTCCGAGCTAGCATGCCCTTATTTGGTTTAGTAAAGGGGGTCGCCCTAAACGAGTGAGGCGGGATCATCTCCTCCACCCTGATTTACAACCATCCTGTGGTCGAGCTGATCTCCCACCACCCTTGTAGTTTTCTTTGCAAGACACAAATTTTACAAACAGAAGCCCTTACTTTCATATTTCTCATTCCGTACCTTAATTTAGAATGTACTCCTTGGAAGAATTCATGTACCCGCCCTCTCACACCCAGCTGTGGACCCCACAATCTCCTCATTAGAACCCACCCCCTACAGGACAATTCCATCTACAACCCCCTCATTGATGGAAAAATGCACACTGGTGTCATAGTGATTCCTTTCTTTTTTTTTCTTTTTTCTTTTTTTTCTTTTTTTTTTTAATGTCTGATTTCTTTATACCTAGGGAATAGTGCAGCTTGGGTTGATCTCTCAATCTCCTCAATTCTTTCAAAAAAATTATAAATTTAAATATGAAAAATTATCTTTTCAATGTAAACCACCATAGAAACCAAAATTAATAAAACCTATGGCCAATAGACGTTCAAAAGGACAAACCACAAATCAAGTCGCAACCATGAAGCCAACTGAAGCTTCAAATGATTAAAAAGATGAGACTGCTTAAATGTCATATCGTATTCCTACAATCTGAACTTCCAATTATTTCATTTTACAACCAAAAGCAACTAAGTAGGAAAGGATTATCTTTATACGAGCTTCCCTTATACAAAGCATCATATGTTTCAGCAAACAAACGATAGATCGGAAAAAATAATTTTCATATACATGTAAACCAATAAACCCCAAAGAGTCCAAAAAAGTGTGGACCTGATATAGACTCCAAGCATCCTGCGGTAAGAGGGCATCCTTCCATGTTCAACAGAACAAGCTTATGCAAACCTGCAATGACAGAAATTGACACTTCAACTCTTCTAATCATAAGCAATTTCCTTATAAGCAAATTGAAATATTTCAGTTAAGAAAATGCAATGAAAGAAACTTCAATGAGAGGACAGTACATGTAAGAAAGAGCAGATCCAACACTATGGCATGTATGACATGCCTTTTAACTCCATTTCTGACATTATGTGAGAAATATTCAAAACCACAATAAAACAGAGGTGGGAGGCACCATCAAGGATTTCTGTATCAGCATCGGTATCGTATCGGTAGGGTTGAACCATTGCGAACATAGAGGGTGGACCTCAGCACAACAGTAAGGTTGCTCCATTGCGACCTAGTGATCGAGGATTCTAATCAGGAAACGGTGTGTCTCCATGACGTGGGGGTAAGGCTGCATACATTATGACCCTCCGGCGGGAGCCTCGTGCACCGGTTACGCCCTTTTTTTTTATCAGATATCGTATTGAAAAAGTGATTTTCAGAGACGTAAAGTATCAGGGAGACGCAACATACACTAAAGATATGCATGGAAATGGTCAAGAAATGCATGGATGTGCTTAGAATACATATAAAATACAGTTTTGAAGCATAAAAGCCTTATTATGCAATATGTAAACATATAATAGCTTGATGCAAGGATTTAGGTTGTTTTTACCTAATCTAGTGATGTATAAAATAAAATAATAAATAAATAAAAAGAAAAGAGGAAAGAGATCTACAACTTTAGCACTTTTTCTCCCGAATCTGTTTCAATTTGTGATTTGAGCACTTTCCTCAAGACTATTTGAAAATAGTGCAGATTAGGGTTGTTTTTGTGTTAGATGATTTCTTTCAATTCATATCAAAAAGAAAAACAAGCATCCAAGGCCTTTGGTTGCTCTCAGTTTCGTATCTCACGGTTTCTATTTTGCAGGTTTAAAGGAGGTGTATCAAATGTATCTTACCTGTATCTGACCATATTGGTCGGTACAAACTTTTTTTGAAAAAATAAGTATTGTATCGATACCCACCAATACTGATACATATCAGCCGATATGATACGATACCTACTAATACTTAAAAACCTAGCCACCATCGAAGTTGATGCAGAAAGTGCTTGATTTGTTTATTGATTAATACAAACAGGTAGAAACAAGCAAACAAACCTGTTCACTATAGCTTATTAGAGTTAATGGAGAATGATTAGAAGAACTCTGCCAGTGTTTGCTGCCAGTCCCAAGCCTGGATAAAGGAGGAGGGTTGGTGTGACAGGTCAGCAGCCTAATGTAGAACTCGGATTGACAAAGCAACCTAATCCCAATGTTGCAGGATACTCTCAGTGAACACACCAAATCAAAGCACCAATAGTATAGATCAGATCAGAATACAAGAAGGAAACAAATCTGGAAAAATCAAGGCTATCGATTCCAATAATTGGGGTTTCTGTAACCAGAGTATAACCAAATGCAGAAATAGGGTTGGAACAGATTATAAAACATGAACAATCATCATAAAAATCAGAAACAACCAGATGTATCTATCGATCTCAGAAAATAGAACAGATTGGGTCAAAATATCCATTCGGACAGAACTTTGGGTGATTTGTGTAGCAGACCAACCAGTGGTCTGATGGGGCCCAAACTGAAATCTAACCACCTTCAGATGGGGCCTAACACTCAACCAAAAGATAGGAATAATCAGGTGGTTGAAAGCCCTTGAATCAGGGATGGATTGGGGAGAGAGTTTCAAAACTGGAAAATATAAAGTATTGCAGATCAGTAGTGTGGTTTACCTAGAATGAAACTGAGATGGGATTTGATAACTTGGAGTGCTTGAAAACAGTAAAATATAATAAAGCAGAAGAGGATCTCTCGGGCTTCCCAACACAAAGAGCCAACTGGATCAAACACCAGTTCCATCAGCCTTGATCAAACACAAGACAATCTCCATGGAGAAGGCAGCAGCAGCTACAGCAATTGTTTTCTTCAAATTGTTCAGCTATGGGAGCCTCCTTGCCTTGTATAATGGTGACAATGGGGGAGGGAATACAGCCTAGTAATTGGAAGGTTCCAAAATAGGAAAACCCACATTTGATTGCCTTGTATAATGGTGACAATGGGGAAGGAAACTAATGACTTGACTCAAATACTAACTTAGCTCTTAAGAAATATCAAAGACTAACAACTTAAATTGAACCCAACTAAAATGAAAACTAAGTAGTAAATCCCGTATGCAACCTTAATACCCCCAGTTTAGACCCATAAAAGTGGCCCATTATACTCAAAACCACATGTACTGAAGGCCCAACACATATACAACCCAACCCTAGACTTATTCCTAATAAAACAAGCCTATTTCGGTGATGAATCTGCATCAACTTTCCCCAGCTTGAAAAAATTTGTTCTCGAATTTTGCAATCGTGAGATGGAAACATGTGAGTTGCAGATGAAACCATTCCCAAACAAAATTCTATATGCTTGTAAACTTGTGGAATGTAGTTTTCAAGGCGTGGAGGCGGTGGAGCATTCTCTTCAAAGAACCAAGATGGCATAAAGAACTCTGTATGTTCGACCTCTGAATCGATACCAACTGTGAATGTCGTATGCATAGGGTCATCAATGTTGGCAACCTTCTCATCAAAGACTTTTCATCATGAATATCAAAGACACTTTGTGGAGTGCTCTCAACCACTACCTCATCTTCCACGGTCTCGATATTGTCTACTCTAATCTCTTCAATATAGAACTCTTCAGTGGAATCTTCTATTTCTTGACCTTCTATCTTTGAAGCTTCAAGAACTATCTCTTCCATGGGAACCTTGATTTCAAGTTCTTTTGGTTTGAATATAAGTATCTTCACTTCCCATAGAGGTGTTATAGGTGCTATTAATGATTCTAGTACACCAACACGTCATTGCAATCTAGCTAATCATTCATCTATTCGCACCATTCCTTAATTCAGTTCCATAATCAAAATCCTCAGGACTTATTTCATTGTTAGCCATGTTCAGCTTTGATAGGCTTTCAAAGTTGTTCTCTACCATGCTTTGATAACAGTTAATGTAAGACTAAGATTGAAAAGTCAACCTAGTCCCAAAGCTGAGATGGTTTGGAGCAATAAACTCAGACCTTGAGTGGATGAGGAACAATATAATAATAAGATAATAAAGTAGAAGAGAACCTCTCGAGCTTCCCACCACGAAGAGTCAACTGGATCAAACACCAGTTTCATTAGCCTTGATCAAACACAAGACAATCTACATGGAGAGGGCAGCGGCAGCTACATCAATTGCTTTCTTCAAATCATTCAGCTACGGGAGACTCCTTGCTTTTTACAAACAGTGATAATGGGGGAGGGAATACAGCCTAGTAATTGGAAGGTTCCAAAATAGGAAACCCCAAAATTGATTGCCTATTACATAAGTAAAAAAGGAAACTAATGACTTGACTCAAATACTAACTAAGCTCCTGAGAACTATCAAAGACTAACAACTTAAATTGAACCCAACTAAAAAAGAAACCACTGAAAAAGGAAACAAACTAGTTAATCCCATATGCAACCTTAATACACCCAGTTTAGACCCATAAAACTTGCCCATTGCACTCAAAACCACATGGACTGAAGGCTTAATACATATACAACCCAACCCTAGACTTATTCCTAATAAAACAAGCCTATTTCAGCAATGAATCTGCATCAAATCCGGCACCGGAAAACCCTTTTACTTGGATTCTACAACCTTATATTATAAGTATTGTGCTAGAGCGTTCCCTGCTAGAATAAGAAACGCACTACACTATGACTCAGGTGTAGTGAAAAGTGCAAAGGTTAGCTAGGGCGTCCCCTTTTCAGCAATATGGCACATCAACACCCAGATGCGATGACAAGTAGGCAAGAGTTCTTGTACCATGGACGAGCGCATGTATAAGAAGCTAGTCCAAAAGAGTAGGATTAGGTTAGCATCTTGGAACATTAGAACTTTAATAGGTAAGAGTCTAGAATTGATGGATGTTATGAAGAGAAGGATTACATAGCCTTTATATTGAGGAGGCTGTGATAGAGGGCCTTGGGGAAGAAGGGAAGAATCACACAGGGGAGGGGAGGAAATTCACACGACCAAGCATAACTACAAAGTTCCACCCAAAACAATTAATTCATCATTCAAATCATTCTCTACAGTCCATCGACTACAACCAATATATAGAAAATAAAAACATGAAATTAGAAACTCTGCTAACATAGTATCTAACATAAACTAGGAAATAACCAAAAAGGAAACTAATGCAAAGGAAATAAATCCTAACTCCTACATTCAAATCTGGAAAATAAAAGGCATGAAATAAGATACTAAGTAACTACTAATTTTATTTCCAACCCTTGTTGGACCAAAACCCTAGGCTGAACCAATTCTTCTTGGCCCTTGGCTTCCACAGCCGGTCATGCTGGTCCAACCAAGTAAGTACAGTTGTATCTGCATCAAGCTATTGGAGTTTATGTAATAGGGGTAGTATAGGAGCTGTACTTATGTTGTCCTTTTTCTTTTTCCCTTTCACCTCCCTAGGGAGAGGTCTATGTAATTTTTCTAAGTTCTAGCTGAACATAATATACGTGGGAAAGCAAGAATGCTCTCACGTTTTGCTCTCATTTCCCCTCTTCTCTGATCTTCTCTGTAATGCCCCAAATTTTGGAACCTTAGATTATATATCTTTTTATGTTACTTTCTAAGCTTTTTAAAATATTTAAAGTTAGGCTTTATTTTAATGACTTAATGAGTTAGCCCAGTGGTTAATACCATGATTAATTAGAGGTCCTAGGTTCAAATCTTGTTAGTAGAGAGTTTCTTTAATTGAATTCTTTTTCTTTTATTTTTATTTTTTTTTAAAGAGATTCTTTCCTTTTATTTTTAAGATTCTTTCTTTTATTTTTTTTTTAAAACATTCTCTGTGGACCCTACCCCATTTAAACAAACCGTGGGGAAGAGAGAGAGAGACATGAGAGAGAGAGAGAGGGGGGAAATAGAAGAGAACCATGGGGAAGAGAAAGAGACATGAAGAGGGGGAAAGAGAGAGAGACGTGGGCTATAAAAGAAAGAAAGGGAAAGAAAGAACCGTAAGAAAGAAAGAAGAAAAGAAGAAAGGACCATGAGAAAGAAAGAAAGAAAGAAAGGGAGAGGAAGGGGGATTTTGGTGCTTACTCTTCTGTTTTCTGCCCTCTTCAGGTAATGACGTCCTTTTATCTTTAGGTTTAGTCGTGGTTCTGCTGTTTTTCTTTTGGGACCCAATAGAGGTCTTGTAGATGATGGTTTCTTCATATGTGACCCAATATTTAGGGTTTTTGGGACCCATTAGGGTTTTTTTTTTTGGTCTCAATATGGGACCCAAACCGTGATCCAATATGCGACCCAAACCATGACCCAAATCTAATATTCTTTATAAAAGTCTAGGATTCAATTCATAGGGACCATATGTATTTTTTTTTTTTTAGACCCAAATTAAATTAATCGGTTATTTTTTAGACCCAATACGGGACTCATGTGATCAAAATCAATATTATTTTCTTGTGAACCAAATATTGGGACCTTGTGTTGGTTAGATATGGGAAAGATTTTTGGGATTCTCTGGGCTGCCTAAGAGGGGTAATCGATTTTAATTTGGGGCCCATCGAAGGTCCCTAACATTAATTCTTGGTTGGATCTATAAAAGTTTCTATTCTTGTCCAAATCTTGATCTTTAATTTTTCTTCAAATCTAGCTATAAAGAGACCCATGTTTTGTTACCATTGATTCCCCTACCATAGAGAGAGAATCAATCCACTCATGGAGAAAATCTGATTCTCGCTTTGCATGTTACTTATAAACCCATGAAATTGAGAAAAATTGAAAGACCTGAACTTGTATTTCCCTAATTGCTTAAAACCCAACCGTTAACTTTTGGGCATACTTTGGGGGTTAGTAGAGCCGTCCTAGGGGATATTTCAATCTGAATTCGAGGACCATCTAGCCAACGGATTGAGAGTAATTTCAGATTTACTGAAATCTGAAAGTTACACTTTGAGATTGTAGTTTTTCTAATTACTCCTTGATCACTCGACTGATCATTCTCATCATCAGAAGGGTGATAATACGTGTTGGGGGGAATTGTTTCCTAGAGTTTGACCTATGTCTGGGAGGGTTGAATTTTGAGGAGAAAGTGAGGTATTTGAATTAGTTTTGAACTGGGAGATTAATGGGAGATGTAATTAATTGCAGGTTGTGTTTGACTTGAACATTCAGAGCTCGAAGGGTGGAAGTAGAAGACTTGCAGGCTGAGGTAAGTGGATTATAGTGGGGTTATACCATAGGCGTGTGGTTTAATTGTATGATGAGATGTTTTGTGTGCTTGTATTTTATACTTATTCTGAATTTTGTTTATGTGTGACATGAGTTCATAGGAGTGATTGATAATTGATAAGGTGATTATTAGTGTGATGTATATTGATGTGATTCTTATGTGAAGATTTTACCTATATGTTTTTGTAAAGAAAATGATTTTATGAACAGTGATTTTATGAAAGTGTGAAAAGAGAAAGTGCGTTGAGGGAAAATAGATTACTGCGTACCAGACTAGAGAGGGGTGTCCCTTTGAGCCGCGGGACTTATACCCACTGTGCACAGTGGTGTATATTTAGTCACATAGTGGTGACGACAGCGTGATTGTGTGATTGTGTGATTGTGGGGGTCGTGATTCCCTCTCGTATTATGGGTGGTGGTAGCTTATTTCCCCCAGTGCAGGCTAAAGTGTGATAAAAATGAATATTTCTTTTACGATCACATTTTAATTAAAAGTGTGGTTTTGAGAAATTAAAACTATTTGTTTTAAACGTTGTTTTTGTCTATTGGTTTACCCTGTGATGTGCTTTACTATTGTCCCTTACTGAGCTGTTGAGCTTAACCCATTATTTGACCATCACAGATAATTGAGAGGAAGGTATGCGTGGAGCAGGAGTTCCAGGGCGACCTGAAGCTACTATCAGTTTATTTTATTTTGTTAGATGATTGTAATAGGATGTGAATTTATGTAAAACTCTGACAGAGTGTTTTTATTTAAATTTGAGAATGCACCTTAGATTGCCACCAATAGGTAAGGTTTGGGATATTTTATCTATGAGTATTTGTTTTATTTTGTTAACATTTGAATATTATGAGTTCTCATATGCCTGTTTGTTTTGGTGAATGTTTGGATCGTTTGATCATTGCCCACGAGGGTTGTACCCTTACCTGCATCTAGGTTTGGGTCATGACATTCTCCCCCTCTTCTTCTTTCCTTTCTTATCTGTTCTTCCCTCACTCTAACCCTTGGACCTTCTTATTTCTAACTGAGGCTAGATGGAAGGGTAACAAAGCCAAAGAGTTGGACGCGAGGGGTAAAAGTAACAAAAGTGGTGTGGGCATAATAGTGGATAAAGATTTAAAGAATTATGTAATGGATGGGATGGATGTTAAAAGATTCAGAGATAGGATTATGTCCATCAAACTTTTGTTGGAGAAGGATATTGTCAATATAATTAGCGCTTACGCACCTCAAGTAGGATTAGATGAAAGTAGTGAGTTAAAATTTTGGGAACATATGGATGGATTAGTTCAAGGTTTTAGTTAAGAAGAAAAATTATAATAGGGGGTGATATAAATGAACATGTTGAGAATGACAGTGTACATAGAGTATATGGCTTTGGAGAGATGAATGAGGAGGGGATCTCAGTTTTAGATTTTACTATGGTTTATGATCTATCTACTGTAAATACTTACTTTGGAAAGAGAAATGGGCATTTAGTTACCTTCAAAAGTGGGTATCATAATAGCCAAAAAGATTATCCCTACCTATTAGGTCTGATAGATTGTTCTATAAGGATTGTAAGGTTATACCAAGGGAGAGCCTAACCACACAACATAATAATGGATATCTGCCTCACCACAAAGAATTATAAGAAATGTGAGCTTATTTGCCCCAGGATAAGGTAGCGGAGCTTAAAAGGAGATACTTTGAAATCATTTAGTGATAAAGTGGTCACCAATAAGGAAAATAGGACTCTGAGAGAGAATAATACGATGTTGAACGAGATGAATACTTGTAATAAAAAGGTTGCTAAAGATGTCCAAGGCAAATAGAAAGGAAAACATCATTCTTATAGGGAGACTTAGTGGTGGGATGATGAAGTTCAAGCAGCCACTAAGACTCAGAAAGCTAGTTTTAAGACATGACAAAGGACCTGAGGATGTAGAAAATCTATAAATGCATAAATTTGCCAAAAATGAAGCTAAGAAGACTGTGCAAAAAGCAAGGGCAAAAAAATATGCTTTATAACAATATGAGCACAAAGGAATGTGAAAAAAGCTATCCATAAGATAGCTATAAGCCTATAATGAGGGGAAGGAAGAGTAGAGATCTCAACCATGTTAGTTGTATTAAAAGTAAAGATGATAAAGTACTAATAAGGGATGAGGACATTAAGGAGAGATGGGAAGTTATTTCTGAAGCTGACTAAATGGGAACACTTCGAGTGATAGTGTCCCAGAAGACTGCTTTACCCATCAAGACACCACATGTCGTAGATATATACGAAAAATCAAGGTGTCTGAAGTAAAAGAAGCTTTAATGAGGATGAAATTAGACAAGGCACAAAGCCAGATTAGGTTCCAATGGAAGTGTGGCGGAGATTAGGAATTTGTGGTCTATTTTGGCTAACCAAGTTGTTTAATAAGATTATGAGCACAAAGAAAGTGGCAGATGAATGGAGGATAAGCATCGTGGTTCCGATATACAAAAATAAAGGTGATATTTAGAACTATAATAACTATAGAAGAATACAACTAAGGAGTCATACTATGAAACTATGGAAAAGGGTTCTTGAAACCCGTCTGGGAAAAGGAACTACTACAAAAAACCAATTTGGCTTAATGCCAAAAAGATCCACAGCAAAAGATATTTACTTAGGAGACTTATGGAAATATTTAGAGATTGCAAAAAGGATCTCCATATGGTCTTTATTAGTGTAGAAAAAGCTAATGACAGTCCCTCAAGAGTTAATCTAGAAAGTATTAGAGAAAACGAAGTGTTTTAAGTAAATCTGTGGATATAATTAAAGACATGTATGATGGTGTGGTGACTAGTGTAAGAACTGTGGAGGGTTAAGGTAGTGAATTCCCAATTACAATTGGATTACATCAAGGATCAGCTTTAATCCCTTATTTGTTTGCTCTTATCATAGATGAATTAAACAAAAGAGATTCAAGATGAGGTTCCTTGGTGTATACATTTAGATGATGATATTGTTTTGGTGAATGAAACGAAAGAAGGGATTAACACACAATTGGAGTTATGAAGATCAACATTGAAATCAAAAGGTTTTAAAATAAGTACAACGAAAACGGAATATATAGTGTGTAACTTTGGTTACATGAGGACAGATAACGATGTGATTAAAATTGATGAGAGCAAGGTTCCCGAAGGAGTTCGTGGTGCCATCTACATAAAGAGATTGAATTTTTCCTTAGAGTGTTGGCCCACGGGAAAATGTTTGCAAATGCAACCATGAATCGAACCAGATCAAAACAATGAAACACTTAGGAACAAAGAGAAGCAGATCCATTCTATACCCGATATGTACCAATGCGCAATGGGGTTGGCCCCCTTTTTCTATGACCGAATCCATAGATACTTGCCGCCATGAACTGCCAAAGTGGTTAATTTGCAACCCCTCTCATTCCCCGTAACTGAGAGCACGACCCAAACTCCATTCTTTAGGGCCACCTATGCACAAAGTGATTATTTTAGGTGTCTGGGCTTGATCATAAAAAAGAAGGTGAGAAATAGAGGATGATGTTTCACAGAATTAGAATAGGATCGATGAAGTGGAGAGATGAGTGGAGTGTTGTCTAATCCATATAATCCCTTAAAAACTAGAAGGAAAACTTTATAGGACAAATACAGCCAGCTATGATGTACAGTGCTGAATGTTGGGAAGTTAAGAAGCATCATGTATATAAACTCAGTGTAATGGAGATAAAGATGCTGAAATGGACGGGTGGTAAAACTAGAAGGATAAGGTAAGGAATGATCATCTTAGAGATGGTTTGGGAGTAGCTCCAATACATGATAAGTTACGACAAATTTGTTTGAGGTGGCATGGCCATGCTCAACGAAGGCTTTTGGATGCTCCAGTACGGAGGAGTGATTTGATTCAGATTGAAGGATCTAAGAAAGTAGGGGGCAAATGTAAAATTACCTTAGGAGAAGTGAGGAAATACATGCATAGCTTAGGCCTTATATCAAGTCTGATGTCAATAACCGACCCTATTTACTTGGGATAAGGCTGAATTGTTGTTATCGTTGGTGGAGAATGACTAGAAGGTTGTGAGCCACATAGGCCAAAGGGATTGTCCCCCCACCCCACCCCCCAAGGGGGTCTTATACTCTTATATGCAATATCTCCACAGAATCAGCACATCAGTATGATGTAGCTCAAAGGAGGAGAGCAAGAATTGGGCCCATTAAGCCTAATAGACCATCAGTATTGAGCCAGCCTCTTGGGGCAGTTTAGTCCAGTCCATTAAGTATCACTTAATAGCTATTGCATAGGGGAGGACAGCTAGCTTCATATTCTATTTTATTTAGTTTCCATTTTTAGTTTATCACTAGATACTCTTATGCAGCAGATACATCACCAAAAGAAGCTTGTTTGCTTAGGAAGAAGTCAAGGGTTGGGTTGCAATGTTGCATACATGTTGGGCCTTTGGTCCATGGGGTTTTCAATGTAATAGGCCCCTTTAATGGGCCCAAACTATGGGTATTAAGGCTGCATATGGGATTGCTTTTACTAGGGCTTAATTTCTTATACTTAGTTTATTTTTAAGTTGTTTTGGGTGTATTCAAATGAACCGGTTCTACATGGTTAATTTTTTTATTTTTTTATTTTTTTTATTTTTTGGATGAATAAATAATTCATTACCAAGAGGAGAAGAAGAATATACAAAGGAAAAGGGGGCAGGGGAGGGAAGGCTAAAGCCAACAAAGAGCAGCCAGCCCACCAAGGGAAAACAAAGAAAAGAAGGTAAACATCAATGCCTAGTGGATACAAAAAAGGGGGAGGGGGGAAAGCATACATAATATCAAGATGAGGGAGTACATGGTTAATTTAAGTGGCATCTTATCTTTATTTGTTTGCTTTAATAACTAATAGACTAGTGGAATCCACATCAGCAAGAGCTGATTATGTCTTGTACAGCTAGGGTGAGATAGGTCTCTCCTAATCACGACTCTATTTTTTCTTTGTTATTTCAGTTTCCTAGGCATTTAGATTACCTTATTGCTGCTATCTTAAAGATTCTGTTTTGGGAGTATCTTCTTGATGCAGGACAGGTTTGGGAAATCTGATACAAGTCTTCCTTTGCTGTCTTGCTGCCTCCCTTCTATTAATTGATGAATCCCCAATGTGTTTATAAGGCTATAATTTAAGAAAAAAGTGGGAAAATTGGGACGGATAGAAAAAGAATAGGGGAAACTGGGAGAGGCAGATGGCGGTAGCATAAGAAGCAAGAGTTATGGAAGAAAGAGGGGGCCTGGCTTCACCCCATCTTGGATTCACTCCAAGTTTTGCAGGTTTCACTCATACCGCAAGAAAATCGGAGAAAAATCTCCAGGTTTCAACATCATCTTCCTTCATTGTCTTACATTTCAAAATACATCCTTTTAAACACACCAACATCTTGGATTCACTCCAGGTTTTGCAGGTTTCACTCATACTGCAAGAAAATGGGAGAAAAATCTCCAGGTTTCAACATCATCTTCCTTCATTCTCACATTTGAAAATACATCCTTTTAAACACACCACCACCACCACCCCCCCCCCCCTCCCAAAAAAAAAAAGAAAGAGAGAGGGGGAGAGATGACTCCTTAATAACTACTTTTCCAGCAATAACTCCCTTACAACATTAGTACATAGCAGTTTGGACACTAAATAAAATAAAATACAACAAAATAAACCAAGCTACACATAACTAAAAAGAAATATGCATCCACACAAGGGACATCTACCACAATGAATTGATATGTTGTTGTGTACATCGGCATCTCCTCTGATATGTCCTACATCCCTAGAAGATGTCCTCATCACTTGTTCACTAAGTTTTCTAGTTCAGTTACTACCCAAAAATGAAGTTTCACCTTGCTGTTTAATCCTTAGGTATATTGATCCTGATATATGGGTTAATCAGGTGTCGATGGTCCTATACTGCTAACCTTGCTGGTAGGCCTGTTTCCGGATCTTTTACTGTTAGCAAGGGGCTAACTGGTCCTAGTGATCATATCGTTAGGTTTGGTCGTTAGCTTACTGTTTAATGACCCCAGTCCCATCACAGATTCACAGTAACTTCTCCATTTTGACTACATCTCATAAAAAAAAGTGTAGATAATACCCAAGATCATGGAGCTTCGCACAAGACCCGGACCACCAAAAGCTCTAGCCAGCAAGGTACAATTCTGATAAATTCTACCCAGTGGATCTCATCATGCAGAAAAGAGCCTCCAAGGTCACTTGGTGCTTAAGGAATTCAAAGGTCTGTAGTGTATGGATCAAGCTAAACCTAGTGGTTAAACCTCCAAGATCTATCTCTGTGTGTGTGTGTGTGTGTGTGTGTGTGTGAGAGAGAGAGAGAGAGAGAGAGAGAGGCAAGATCATATTTGATCAATTCTCTCTTTGTATAACCACTATTGCTCATTATTCATGACATTTCATTTCTTTTTTGGTCACATAAATATGCTGATAACTTATTAATACTTTCATCTTGAGATCTTAAAAATAAAAAATTGTATAATCATATTGGCTCATTATTCATGACATTTCATTTCTTTTTCGGCACAGTAATATGCTGATAACTTTTTCATACTATTATTTCATCTTGAGATTAAAAAAAAGAGGTCAAAAAGGTTCCATCAACCAAAAGATAAAGCACTAAATTCATTAGATGAATATCTAAATAACCACAGAAAAAAATTAAACAAAATAATTAATATTAGAAAAAAAATAAAATACCTTTTAAATAAGCAACTCCAAAATCTGTAACTTTACCGCATGAAATTTGCAATTCTTTCAAGTGTGTAAGCCCTGAAAAAAAAAATAGAAGAAACATTAAAGAAAGTGAAATATATATTTTTTTTTTGGATGAATAAATATATATTAAAACAAGAAGGAAGAATAATATACAAGGGAAGAGGGGGGGGAGAGGCCGAAAATCCAACCAAGGGAAAAAAACCCAATCAAAAATGGGAGACAACAGCTAGGGGATTCATAACATCAAGGGGGAGAGGGGGATAATATAAAAGAGGGCATAAGCTTGTTGATGTAGCAGCACTACGATGGATCGACCCAAACCCGCTCCAGAACCCGAACCAAGAACCCGATCCAATTTGGGATCGAAGTTACTGATTTGGGTTCAATGTTATTGGAATATTCTAGGATTTTATTCTATTTGTAATCTTTTATTTTTTAGGTAGTTTCTAGATAGGTAAGAAGTTTCCAATTTCAGTCCTTTGTTTCTAATTCTATTAGTCTAGATTTTAGGAGATTTGAATTTTAAATTAGTCTTTGACTTTAATTAGGAAGTTTTAATTTTAGCTTATTATAAAATAGGCATGTAACCAAAGTCAGGGAATTAATTGATTGAATGAAGAATGAATTGATTTAGAGAAACCCTGCATGGCTGTCTTCTTCCCCCCCCCCCCTTGTCTCTTATTCTCTCCTCTGCAAGAATCCCCTTCCCCCTTCTTCTGTGCAATAACTCCCCCTGCCCCCTCCTTCTCTTCCTTCCTCCTTTCTTTATTGTAACTGCTGAAACCCTGTTCTGGGCGACACTAACAGGTTCAGGTAGGCTTCCTCGATTCATCAACAGAGGCCAATTGGACCTGAAATTGGAATTAGATCCATACCCTATGTTCCCCTTCCCCAGTTCTTTCCATCCAACGAGCAATAAACCTGCAACAGGTTCAGTTCTGAGTTTTTTTTTCGTCTAACCCAGTTGCAGAAATTAAAGCTATTTATTCCCTTGATCTTAGAGCCTGCAATGGATCATACTCGAGGTGTTCGAGGTTGCGAATATACGCCTGAAGTTTCAGACCCAACCGATAGGTATTGAAGTTCTCTCCTTTTGTTTCTCTGCTCAACCGTTTCTCCTCTTCTATCGTGAGAAAGAAAACCTTTTCTTCTCACGATTTCTCTAATCCCCTCTTTCTTATTTCTTAATTTCCTTCAATACCCCTTCCTTCCTCCCATTCTTCATTGTCCTATTTTTACATCTAATTCCTAATTTACCCTTTCCACTATAACATTGTAAACCAGTGATTATGTCTTGAAGTCCTAACAAATTACAAGTCTGCCACCCTTATGAACTTCAATCTATTTACAGGATTGCCACTCGATTGTAAACATCAACATATTTACTGTTTTACCACCTAATCTTAGTCTTAAGAGCTTAAGTTCTTAGTGGGCCCACATCCATCCTATTTGGGTCTTTTGGGTCCCACCAGCCCCCCCATTACTTGTTCCATGGGGAGTCAATAACTGGTGGGGAAGAGCAGCACATTTGGAGCTGACGTCGAAGTAGATAGCGTTCCAAATCTTGTCAAATGAGCGAGAGTTGGACGTCCATTTATGAAGATTCTACTCCATCCAAAAGTGGTTGATGGTGGCACAAAAAGCAAGCTTACTGGTAGTATCTCAAATGGTGGATCCGTGAAAGGTCATATCGACCCAGATCCATTCCCTATTGAGAGGAAGGACTCTTCCACTAGAGGGACAACAGCGAGAAAGGACCTTCTTCCATATGGTGGAGGAGAAGGGGCAGGAGAAGAAAAGATGATCAGCATCCTCAGTTCCTCTCCAACAAAGGCAGCAAGCAAGAGAAACCTGGATATGACGATATATGAGGAAAGACTGCATAAGGAGGCAATTGGTGAGAGCCCGCCTTGCTGTGAAGCTATGACGGGGAATGTAGGACTTTGCGCCAATAAGCGGGAGGGGCTTTTCATCTTACATAGTTCCAGGCAGAGGAAAAGTTGAACATCTTAGAGGGAGAAGGGATCCAAAGGATGGAGTCCTCCCTTTAGGCCGGGGGGGAGGGGGGAGAGATGCCTAGATGCTAGCCAAGGAAGGGGGAGAGGGAGGGGGGGCCATCCATCATTGAGGACAGAGGAGACTGTAGCCAACCTATCCAGCCCCAAGGACTAGACAATCCTGGAACTAATAGAGTGGAGGAGAACTCCAGAAGGGTGCCAAAGGTCAAGCCCAAGGGAGGTAGAGGATGGTTTCCCAATAGAGTATGTGATAGCTTCCAACGCCTAAGGGTCTTAAGCTGAGGATGCCACGCCAACCCCAGGACGAGTCCAAAACCGGAGTGGTGGTCCAAATGGAGTTCAGCTTAAGGAGGTGGGAGTAGACCAAGGAGACCTAGATGTTGTTTTTCTTGGAAGCAATCCTCCAGATCATCTTGAGGAAGCCAGCTGAGTTCATGTCTTTGATGCGCCTAAGGCCTAGGCCACCTTCGGCTTTGGGGAGGTAGACAGAACTCCAACTGGAGCGGTGGAGAAACTTGGTAGAGTCAGTTCCTTTCCGAATGAAGGAGAAAATGAGAGACTCAACAGCTTTGATAGTGCGGGGGGGGAGGGGAGAACAGAGACTCTAGACCAATAGAGGTACATAGATTAAAGCATGGATCTGGAGAGCTCAAGGCACCCCACATAGGAGAGGAGTTTACTCTTCCAAAGCTGGAGTCTCTTCCGCAAGAGGTCAAGAATGGGGGTGCAGTGATGGGCAAAGAGCCTAGCAAGGATGAGAGGAAAGCCAAGATATTTGATAGGAAGAGAGCCAGGAGAGAAGCCCGTGATATCAAGGAGGCAGGCTTTCAAGGTATCGGAGATCCCAAAGGTGAAGATACAGGATTTGAGGAGATTAATACAGAGACCCAAAAGGCTCTCAAAGAGACGAAGGGAAGACATGATGGAGACTATGGAGAGGGGTCAGCTTTTGAAAAGATCATGAGGTAATCCGCAAAAGCAAGATGGGTAAGGGAGAGAGGTTTGCATTTGGGAATAAGGGAGATGAGGTGAAGGTCAGTGGAGGATTGGATGGATTTGGAAAAGACTTCAAGGCCAAGGGAGAAGAGGAAGGGGAGACAGGGCAGCCTTAGTGAATTCCCACCAAGGAAGAGAAATAAACAATTGTACTGCCACTCACTAGAACAAAGAACCGGGGAATGGAGATGCAGGCAAGGATCCAATGGAGAAAGTTCGGGGGGAAGGACATTTGGAGCAGGATTTTGGATATGAAATACCAAAGGATGGAATCAAAAGCTTTATGAATGTCAATTTTGAGGAGGGCCACATAACTATGAGATTTGCGGTCAAAGCCTTGGTCAATTTTGTGACACAGGATGATGTTATAGGCAATGCTCCTTCCAGAAATGAAGGCAGACTGATTTTAAATAACTAGGGAGCCAATGACCTTATAGATGTGGAGAGAAATTTGGCAATGAATTCATAAACCAAGTTACAAAGGGAAATGGGTCTGAAGTCCTACATGGAAGAGGCCCCTTCAGATTTAGGGATGAGGCAGAGGAAGTTATGGTTCACACCATTGATTTGGCTGGGATCGAAAAAGAAGCTCTTGATAACCCAGATGAGGTCAACCTTGATGATATCCCAGCAAGAGATGAAGAACCCCATGCTGAAACCATCAAGCCCAGGAGCTTTATTAGCCTTGTGGGAGAGCACAGCAGAGATTATTTCCTCATCAGACGGAATGGATTGGAGGGAGGGGAGGAGGTGGTCAAGGATGAATTTGTTGATCAAAGATGGGGGTAAGGGGGGATGGGAAGAAGGGGAGGGAGGATTAAACAGATCAGAGAAGTAAAAAGAAAAATCAGATTTGATGTCTTAAGGATTGTGGAGGGAGGATCCATCTCTAGAGGTGAGAAGGGAGATGGAGTTGGCATTAATCCAACCTTCAATAGATCAGTGGAAAAAGGCGGTATTGGGGTCTCCAAGCTCCAACTACTTAATACATGATTTCTGCATGAGAAAACTCTCTTCTTGGGACAAGAGGAGGGAGAGCTCAAGGGAAAGAGATTTTCCTCCTTAGTCAGGGTCAATTTGTGAAGATCAAGCTGGAGCCTAGCCTGGATAGCTTCAAGTCTAGACTTATAGGATGAAATCCTATCAAAGATGTTGCTAAAGCATCTAGAGTTCCAGAGCCTGAGGGTAGCCTTGACATGTCTAAGCTTCCTGGAAAAGGAGATGAGAGGGGAGGAGAACGAATGAACGGGGGTGTTCCAGATTCACGGATGAGGGGAAGGAAATCATAGTGGAGGGTCCACATATTAAAGAATTTTAAGGGTTTGGGACTGAAAGAGGTGGAAGGGTAAACAAGGAGAGAGATGGGACAGTAGTCAATGATATTGGGAGGGTCAAAAGTGGCATAAGAGGAGGGAAGGAAGCAAGCAAGGCTTTGTTGACAAGGGCCCCGTCAAGCTTGCAAACAACCCGATCGGTGCCACTTTGATGGTTATACCAAGTGAGCTTGCGCCGGAAAAGCGAAGGTCATTCATACCAATATCCTCGAGGCAAATATTGAAGGCTCAACAGAATGATGGTCAACAGGGTCGCCCCCAAGTTTTTTATGACCGAATTTGACCACATTGAAGTCTCCAACAATCCCCCAGAGCAAGGGGTCAATAGAAGAGATGGAACAGAGGTCATTCCACAAGGGGAGCCTCTTCGAGGCACTATTGAGGGGCATAGACAATAGCGAGGAAGCAACAGTTAACCCCAGAGAGAGATGGATAGATTGGGAGGCGGAGACAAGGGAAGTGACGCAGTGAAGGAGGGGGTTCCACAAGATCCAGATCCAACCATTGGGGCAATTGGCATAATTGGCAAAGAAGGAACAAGACGGGGCCATGGAAGATACAATACGGGAAGCATTGGGCTCAAGGACTCTAGTCTCCAAGAGACAATAGAGGGGGCATATTAAGATCTAATAAGAGATCGGAAAGTTGCATGCTTTGCCGAGGAGTTGAGGCCTCGGACATTCCAAATAGACCAAGGGGTCATTTAGAGTTATAATGAGATGGGTTCATAAGCTCAAGAGAGTAGAAGAGTTCTTCTTTTGGTGGTGGTACTTTTGATAGCGGAAGACTGCGCAGGGCTAGACATCTGGGCCTTGGATGGGGCAAATGACTTCGGGCTAAGCTTAGAGGCTAAAGAAGGCCTTAGGGTTTTTGGGGGGCGGCTTTGGTTTCGAGGGAGCAGAAGGGGCTAAGCGGTGACGGTTGGTGGTGGTGCAGGGGGCTGTCGAAGATGAGGGAAGCTGCTTGATCTCAAGGACAATAGGGGAGTGGTTTGCAGGGGTTGTAGTAAAGGCAGCAAGAGTGCAATCTAAGACCGGAGGAAGCTGGCTGGGCACATCTTAAAAGGAATTCCCAAAGCTGTCAGGGAGAGGTAACAATTGGTTATCATCATGGAGGGGAGGAGAGATTCTCATCTAGTCTCTTAAAGCTTGCAGAGCGTCGGGCAGAGGGCCAACAGTGTCGGAGATGGCCAAACAAGGGGAGTAGTTGCCGAATAAGGGAGGGAAGCTCGTAGGATCGCAGACGTGGCAAGGAGGAGATTCGGGGAGAGACTGGCAGAGGCGAGAGGGGCTCGCGGAGCATAAGTAATAGTATCAGTAGCAGGGTCTTCGTCTTCAGAGGCGAGAGAATCTCAAAACCAAGAGGGGGCGATAGTAGCAGGGGCAAGGGAGCTCGTGGAGCTAGAGTGGCGAGAGGTGCAGTCAAGGGGGCTTCAATAGGCGCGAGGGCTCGTACGATAGCCGGGGTAGCATCTATAGCGGCGAGGGGAGCTCGTGAGGCGACGAAGTGGTCGAGGTCATGAAATAGCTCGTTGGGTAAAAGAGAAAGGGTAGTCAAGTCGGGTTTAGAGGAGGAGGTTAGGGAGGAAGGCAAATGGGTCAAAGGGTCGAAGGGTCGAAGTAATGGTAAGGGTTGGATCACAAGAGTGGACCAAGGAGGAGAGGTCATGAGAGGGGCCAAGGAGGAGGGGTGGACCGGTAATTAGGAGTTAGGATAATTGGGTTGGGCCGAGAAGCGATGTTGGGATGGAGGGTGTTAGAGAAAGAGTGCTGGGCCTGAGAGGTGGAATGGGCCGAACAGCAAGAGATGGAGGAGGACAAGGGAGGTTTGAGGAGAGAAGACGAGTGTCAGTGGACAAGTCTAACATGTTAGTAACAGAGGAGGGAGGCTTAGAAGAGGGAAGAGGGGTGTCAGTGGGGTTTTTTTCTTTTCTTTCTTTGGTAAAGGGGATAATGGTTCAGCAGCAGCAATCTGACTGGGATGGAGTCTTGACGCGAGATGGGTCACCATCGAAGTTAGAGGAACCAGATGACAAAGAGGATGCTTCAGCGTCAAAAGGCAAAGGCTCCCAGAGAGCTAAGGATGGAGAATCGGTTTGGCCATTTGGTCTAAGGAAGGACCACGGGATCAAGCAACGGTTTTCTAGCAGATGCAGTTGCAGGATCAGGATCCGGGGAGCCTGGGAGAGGTATGCAGCTTCAGCTTTGGCAACGGCGATGTCTTGTTTTATTTTTCCGGCAACCAGATTTCACAAGGATGGGAGCATCCAAGGTGTTTTCCTCAATAGGGGAAGCATTGAACTAGCAAGAACAAGAGCACAGGCCCTAGTGGTGGCCAAAAGCCTTACAGGAGGTGCAATGGAGTGGCAGCCAATCATAGTGCACTGGATGGATGAACGAGAAACTGTTTTCTTCAACTAAGGTAATTGAGGGGGGAAGGTGGCTCTTCAGAAGATAGGTCGACACAGATCCTAGCAAAGCCCAACCTATCCATCAGCTTGGTTCGGTGGTCGAAAAAAAGAGGTTTCCCAATTACAGAGCCGACAATACTCAGGCCCTTCCACCCCAATAATGCAAGGGCAAGTTTGGGAGGGTGATCCAAATAGGAGCAGATTTGAAGTCAACTCTGTTTAGATTTGTGAAAGGGTCCCATTTCCTGAGAAAGACAGATTTGTTTCCTACCCTCCAGGGAACCCATCTTCAAGGGAACGCAACATATCAGATTCTTGGGAGAAATTGAAAACAAAGATACCATTGTTGAGCATAAAGGTCTACATATGACCAAGGAGTGGCCACTACTTCGAAAGGGAATCTTGAACAATGCTGAATGGGGCCTGCTACGCATACAATGGCCCACAATGCAAAGCTTCCATCTATCAATATCTGGTTCAAGGAGACCCAAGGGACAACTGCCTACTTTCTTGTCTCGATGGTGAATGTTGGCAAGAACACCAGAGGGAGGCCAACTCTAGAGGGGGAAGGAGAGGGACGGCCAATGTAGACCCAAGGTTTAGTCAAGGAGGAGGGAGGGACCTAGGAAGAGGGAGGGAAGGAGGGAGGTAGGGAGTTGTTGAGGGGAAGGACCAAATGCTGAGCAGAGGAGGGAATAGTATCAGCGTTTTCAAGAGGAGCACAAGAGGGAGGGAGGGGGGGATCAGGGGGAGCCGCGGCGGAGGCCGCTGAGGTAGAGGAGGGCATGTTGGTTCAGGTCATTGGGAGGGAGAGCAGGGGATCAGGGGAGGAGGGAGGTCACGAAACGCCTTATTAAGTCACATTAAGTCATCAAAAATCCGAAAAGCGATATATTATTATGACAAGAACAAGGTTGTCCAAAATCTGTAACCTTGCCGCATGAAATTTGCTTTTTCAAGTTTGTAAGCCCATTAACTTCATCACCGTCCCCAACACCTCTCATTGACTCATTCTAAAAGATTGTATATACCCTTCCAAGGTCAAGTTTAAAATCCAAAAATCTCTTCTCAGAATTGCATCAATGCATTCATTCATGCTGACACTCCATCTAAAATTGCATATCTTGAGCACCTTTAAGCTTCATTAATAGGCTCATATTACCTAACAACCCCTTCGCCCCTTTTCCTTCTTACAGCCACAGCGTTCACCACAATTAGTTGATACTTCAAAATAGTCTTTTTAGCTCATAAGCTCCCTCCACATAACAAAAAATACATAATCTCCAGTATAAATTGATACAAAATAGACTATCAATCTGTAGCTTTACTAAAGTGAATCTTGGCGAGATGAGTAATATATAGACAGCAAATCTTCAAATTGGTTTAGATGAATAAATGTTTGCAAAGGAAATACAGAGACTAAAAAAGTAAGAAGAGAGAATAAAATCAGCATGAAAGATTGTTACATTAAACTGTCTGCATTGTTTGGTAAATTAAAACCATTGGCAATCACAACTAGCAGAAAACTATAATGAAAGCATGGTACAAGTGATCACAAAAAATATCTTACAATGCCATGCCAGTATTGATTCTGAGTGCATACACCAACACCAGGGAAGAAAACTGAAAGCAAGAAGAACCTACCTGAGAGAGGCTTCATGTCCGCATCCGTAATGCATTTACAACATCTGATATTAAGAGACTCAAGCTTCAATAAACCTGTCAGGAGGGAGACAATGATCCTAAAATATAAGGCAACTAATTTGTATAATTGTACACAAAATAAAGCAAACTAAGCAAGCAAAGTTGAGAACTTGGTGCAAAGTTCAAAGTCTAAGTCACTAATCACACTAAAGCTAAAAGGCAACTGGTTTGTATAATTGAAGACAAACAAAGCAAACTAAGCAAGAAAATTTGAGAACTTAGGGCAAAGCTGAAAGAGTCACTTATCACACTAATGGCTACAAACCAGGCTTCAATCTTCTTTCATCCTATTCTTCTTTTCTTTTTTGTGCATGTGCACGTGAATGTGTGTCACGGTTTAGGCTGCTCCCATTTTGCACGCCGCAACTACGGGAATCGCTTTTGTTTTCTTCTCCTCTAGCTACTAAGATGTTTCAGTTCACCAGGTTCTCTTGCCTGCCCATGGATTCAGCAGCAGTTCGAAAGGTTGATCTATTCAAGAATCTCTGGATCTATGCTTATTTTCAGCGCCCGCTACAAGCAACTCGAATCAATACGAAAACTCTTTGTTTTGGCATTCATTCCCCTTGCTTTGTGTCAATTCCCTGCCAAGTGCCCCTGTTGCAGTCGGGGGCAAGGATTAAAGTATCGGTATCGGTCGCCGTATCGATCAGCTAAAATTAAGATACGTATCGGAGGGTATCGTATCGTATCGGAGATACACTAAGATACGCTAAAGATACACACATAAATGAATAGGAAACATTTTTTTAAACACTTTTGCATAAAAAATTTGTTTAAAAAAGCTATTGATAACATGTATTATGCATAAACACTAAATTGAGGGTATCGTACTAAGAATTCAAAGTCTGCAGTTGTCCCATAAATGTAAAATCCTTATTCCCAACCTTGATTTCCACTTTAGTTAGAGAGAAATATGGCTGACAGCAACTTTGGAACAAAAACCCTTCAAAAATTCCTTTTTTTTTCTGAAAAATTACCCATATTGGCCATTATATGACCGTAGCGCCGATACGTATCGATACTCACCGATACGTACCAATATATATATATATATATATATATCGATACATACTGATACTCACCGATATGTACCAATACATACCGAAACGTACATTTTACCTCAATTTTATATTTTTCATAGAGTCGTATCGAGGCATGTCGTATCATATCGATGTGTATTAGTGGTGTATTGATGCATATCGGTATGTATTGTAGGATATACATCGATACGAAATGATTTAAAAAATTCAATGTATCGTATCGGTGTGTATCGTATCGACCGACTAAATTTAAGATACGTATCGGAGGGTATCGTATCGGTATCGGAGATACTTAAAACCATGGTCGGGGGTGTAGCCGTGACATTCTCTATCGCACACATGCGAGGACCCAGGATCGTTGTGTGTGTGCAAGCACAGCCAAAATTGGAAGGAGTGGGTGCATGTGTGAGATTTTTTGGGTTTCCCACCAGGAGTCTTTATCTACTACCCTAACAAGTTTCTGATTGTTCATGTTAACTTACAAGATATACATGGATGCAAACACCGTCCACCACACAATATGCAAAGAAAACCAAATGAATAGGAGCAATGATATTATAGGAAGCTTCAACAGAAATTTAAAATTTTCTCAAACGCTATTCTTGGTTGGGAATATGAAACCTTGCATGACATTTTCAGAATAACAAAAACTGCAACTGCAAAGAGCATGACAAGTTCATTTTCCAGTCAGAGCCAGAATACTGACCAACATACCTTTAAGATGAATGAGGCCACCATGAATACCTGAACATCGCTCTAGGTCCAACTTTACCAAGTTAACTAAGCCAGCAAAAGCACTCATTCCTTGAGCAGTGATGGCACTGCTCTTTTTAAAACTCAAAGATGTCAAGTTTGAAAGACCTGAAAGAACAAGACATACATTATGATAGTGCAGTCACCAAAGCCAAAAAACAGTTAAAAAAACAAATGTAAAAACATTAAAGAATGGGGGACTATATTAAGTAAAAAATATAGGTAAGATAATATCGCATAGCAGAAAGCAACAATGTTCAAATCATCTACATCAACAATAACCATGCACCAGGAAGTTTGTGAAGTCTAGTGCATTAAAATCAACCAAAACAAGATGTTCATTGATGAAACAAACCCGGTAATTAGAACAATTTATCAAACAATCAGGATAGAAAAAAAAAAAAGAAAAATCAATGATCAGGCATATCTGTAGTCCTTAAGTACCCAACAGTTCATATTAGTTCCCAAAGTAATTTACAGGAAGGACACTTCATTTGCCATCTGAAATTTATCCTGTGGAACAGTTAACCACACAAAACAAGGTATCCCATAAAAATTCCTCCATTCAAATGCACAACTTTAATAGAAAATGAACTACCACATAGATGGCTATCATGCTGATAGGCTCTAGCAGGCACACATTTTTTTAGGGCTCAGAAACAAAGTAATATTTTTGTAATCAACATAAAACCAGAAAATGGTTCTCCACAAAACAAGTGTAGATGCAACAGATCAGGATGCCAAGCACTCTTAAAGTCCTCACACACCACAGAAAACATATGCAGACATGGCATTCAAATGGTTAATTTCCCAAAAAATGAAAAACAGAAGACAATTCAAAACAACCCAAAACACAGGCATGAAAGTCAAACCAAGTACTTTGCTATTGCAATAAATTGAAATTGATAAAAGTGAGCACTAGTTAACACATTCTTAACACAGTGCATGAATGCAAAATAAGTTGGGGAAGCGAACATAACCTAAGCCCTCAAATGGTTACAAAATCTAGAAGTTTTAACCAGTTGAAATCATAGTTGTCAAGGCGTCGCCTAGGCGAGGCCTAGGCGTCCAAGCGTTTTTTTAGGGTCACGGCGAGGGACGCCATTGCTGAAGTATAAAAGGCGGTCGCCTTTGGTATAAAGGCGTCCAAAAGGCGTCGCCTTGGTCGCCTTTATACCAAAGGCGACCGCCTTGGTGTTTTTTTTTTTTTTTACTTTTACTTAATTATTTATTTTTTATATTCTGATTCTTAATTTTTCATTTGCTGAAGTACAGGTTTTTAAAGGATGTGAGACACATGGAATCATTTACTCTCAAGTGAACAAAAAAAAAAGGGTTTGGTGGTGGGGGGAAATAAAACATGCAAAGTTTTTTTAAAACCCTCCATTTCTCTTGTTCAGTCCTTCTCTCTACCGGCCGGTGACCTGTGACTGCCATTACAAACTAACAATCGTCGGAGAACCGCTATGATTCAACCGATCGATTGAACACGACCCTGCGACTCTCTCTTCAACGTCCTCGAAAAAGGTATGTATGTTTGTAATTTTTTTTTCCCTCCCTGCTTCGTTTCGAGCTACGATTTCTTTTTTTTTTTCTCCCTCTTCTTCCTCTGCTTCTTCTTCGCCTACGATTCTTTTTTTTTTCTTCTTCCTCTCTTCTTCCTCTGCTTCTTCTTTGTCTGCAGCTGAGTTTTTTTTTTCCTCTTCTTCCTTTGCTTCTTCTTCGTCTATTGCTGGGTTTTTTTTTTTTTTCCTCCCTTCTTCCTCTGCTTCTTCTTCGTCTGCATCTGGTTTTTTTTTTTTCCCCTCTGTTGTTCTCAAATGCTATTCTCAAATGCTGTTATTTATGTGATAACCATGTTTTTTATGTACAAAACATCCTGCCCTGCAAGTATATAGACTGTAATAGTGTAATCTGTGATTCTGTATTATGAATTTATGATTGCATGATTATTATTGTTGTGCATTAGTGTAGTGCATTAGTGCATTAGTGCATTAGTGCATTAGTGCATTAGTGAATTAGTTATTATTTTTTAGATTGTAAAGTGCATTGTAGATTGATATGCTTTTTCTTATTTTTTGTTACTTAGTTTCTCTTGTTGTTGTTTCTTATGTTTATGTAGTGCTGTAGTTTATTCAAATAGATATGGCTACTAGTGGTAGTGGCGGGCCATCTGCTAGTACTGGCGCATCAACATATGATCCAAGCAAAGATCCAACTAGGAAGGCCAAATCAAAAGACCCCGGGTGGAAGTATGGATATTGGCCAGATCTTAATGATAAGAACTTAGTGCGATGTACACTTTGTGGAAAAGATGCCAAAGGAGGAATCAAAAGGCTTAAGCAACATTTAATTGGTGGGTATGGAGATATATCAAAGTGCCCAAAGACAACTGCAGCAATCGCTAGAGAGATGCATGAAGCTATCATGCGAAATCAGAAGAGGAAGCCTGATGTATTTGATGAGGATTATTCTGTTGGTCATCAGGAGGGAGATGATTTGCCTGAAGAGATAGAAAGTGGAGGGCAACTCCAGTCTGGTGTACAAAGGCCCCCAACTATAGACTCCTCAATAAGGAACCTTGTACCAAGTTCTGGGACATCTTCCAAAAGGAATAAAGTTAATGTTAATACACAAATGGCAGTAAAGGGTCCGATAGATTCTTATCTTAGACGGACTCCTGAAGAAATAGTTGGTGAGAGGAGGTCTAAAGGTTCTACCCAGACAACAATACAAAGCAGCTTAAGATCAAATGCAGACAGAAAGAAAACTAATGCATATGTTGCAAAATGGTTTTATGAAGCTGGCATCCCATTCAATACTGTCAAGTTAAGGAGCTTTGAGGAGATGGTTGAAGCCATTGCACAGTTTGGGTCAGGATATAAGCCCCCTTCTTACCATGAGTTGAGAGTGCCCTTGCTACAGGATGAAAAAGCTCAGATTGACTGTATCAAGACGAAATATGAAGATTATTGGAAAAGGCACGGGTGCACTCTTATGTCTGATGGGTGGACTGACAAGAGAGGTAGACACTTGATTAATTTCCTTGTCAATTGTCCATTGGGGACTTATTTTATGGGCTCTGTAGATGTATCTAGTGAGTCTCAATATGCAGCCATGTTATTTCAGCTGCTTGATAGTAAAATTGAAGAAATTGGGGAGGATAATGTGGTACAAGTAGTTACAGACAATGCAGCTAATTATGTTGCAGCTGGTAGAATGTTGATGGAAAAACGGAGTAAGCTTTATTGGACTCCTTGTGCAGCTCATTGTTTGGACCTCATGTTAGAGGACATTGGCAAGTTGAAAGCTTATAAAACAACAATAGAGAGGGCAAAAACAATGACAAGTTTTATCTACAGACATTACAAACTTGTTGATGCTTTGAGGAAAAAGACAAATGGAATAGATCTGGTGAGGTCTGGAGTTACAAGATTTGCTACCTCATTCTTGACACTACAAAGTTTGTACAAGAACAAGGATGCCTTGAAGCAATTATTTGTATCTGATGATTGGAATAGTTCTAAGTTGTCCAAGACAGAGGCAGGTAAGAAAGTACTTGAGACAATACTTGCACAAACATTCTGGAACAGTGTACTAGATTGCTTAAGAGCATCCCAACCAATTTTAGTTGTCTTGAGGTTAGTAGATGGTGATGAGAGGCCTGCATTGCCTGAAGTTTATTTGGCAATGGAAATAGCAAAAAAAAGGATAAAAGTAAATTTTGCCAACAAAGAACGGTCATGGAAGAAGGTGTTAGCAATTATTGATGATCGTTGGGAGGTCCAAATGGATCGACCTTTATATGCTGCTGCCTTTTACCTAAATGCTAGCAAATATTTTGACCACATCAATGATGCCCCTTTTGAAGAATCATGTAAAATACAAGATGCATTCATGTCAGTTATTGAAAGAATGGTGCCCGACTTAACTGTGCAAGACAAGATCATACGTGAGTCTCAATTGTACAGAAAATGTGAAGGTAGCTTTTCAAGGAGTTTGGCTTTTAAACAACGGATGGTCGGTGAAGGAGCATTGGATCCTAGTAAGTACTAAGTATTTTTTTTTTTTTAATTTTAATAAGTATTTAACAATATGTGTATCTAATTTTTTCCTTATATATAGTCTCTTGGTGGCAAACACATGGATCTTCGGCCCCTACGCTTCAACAATATGCAATACGCATATTAGGCCTTTGTTGCTCCGCTTCCGGTTGTGAGCGCAATTGGAGCACATTTGATTTTGTACGTATGATCTTGTATATTAGTTTGTAATTATATTTTTTACATTTATTTCTTGACTTAAATAAAGAGTATTTATGGATTCAGATTCACACCAAGAAGAGGAATAGACTAGAACATCAGCGCTTGAATGATCTAGTCTATATCCAATACAATCGTCGGCTTCATTCAAGGTTCCAAGAAAGAAGGGAAAAAGGCAGCAATTGTGATCCATTAATTCTTGATGAAATGAATTGGAGTAGTGAATGGATAACAGGGGATCAAGAAGATGGAGATTTAGTCCATCCTGGAGACGACCTCACATGGGGAGATGTTGATAGAGCAGTTGGTGCATCTACATCGGTGGGGGGTCGTAATTTACCTAGGAGGGCTCAAGGATCAACAAGTGCAGCCAATATTTGCTACACACGTCGTGGTAGGGGAAGGGCCACTATTGAGGAATCATCAGATGATGAAGTTGAAGAAGAGGTCCACGATGTGGTGCGTGATGATGAAGATATTGAAGAAGACTTTGGTGATGGGCCAACTGATTCTATGAATCAACAACAACAGGAGGGAGAAGAATTAGATGTTGATTTGTTAGCTTGATTATGGTTAAACAAGAACAAAGTTTAGCTTGATGGTTTATTTTGTTGTTTTAAAATTTATACTTTAAAGCTTACTAAAGTTTAGCATTTTGGTTTATTTTTATGTTTCTTAATTTCCATTAGGTGTTTTTAATTCTCCCCAGGTAGGATTGGAACCCATAGCCTATCACCTATCATGAGTCATGACTCATATATTAAGGAACAAGGTTTCTCTTGTTGCTTAGTGTTTTAGTATCACTAACTTATATGTATTGATTGACAGGGGGTTAAACATTAAAATATCATGGTTCATGGACTCATGGTCTATGATGGACTTTGTGGATCTCGTTTTGGGCATCATAGAGGTAAGTATATCTAACTACATACTTAAATAGTTAAATATTATATTATTTATAATATTTCATTAGGAATTATATGTTGTTATGCACTTATGCCTTTTGTTTAATTTATAGCTTTTTTTTTTATGAATAATTTTTTTATTTTTTGTTGTGTATTCTCATGTTAGAAAATATATCACTTTGCAATTTGCATTGATATGAATTTCATGTTGAATGTTGATTCTTGTCTCTTGATATTGCTTAAAGTGTGTACTTTTTTCCCTTGATGTTGCTTAAAGTCGTGCTTCTTGTATTTTGATATAACTTAAAGGCTTGATTTTTTACAAGCAATTTAAAATTAAGTATATCATTGTTATACAGTTGTACTAGATATTATAGATATATTAAAAAAATAGTAACGCCTTTTTTGGCGCCGTATTCGCCGTAAGGCGGGCGCCTTCTCGCCTAAGCGCTTAGACATCCCTCCAGGGCCTTGGTTCGCCTTGGCGCCGTGACAACTATGGTTGATATATGTTTCCAGAGTTCACGAAGTCTTGGAATCCCATAATAACAAGAATGATAAAATCAGAAAACTGATAGTTGCAATCTAATAGCACATATGAAATGGGTAGGCTAGTGATCTTGCCTCCTCTCAACTCCAGGTGCAGAAAACAAAAATATAGTGATGAGTTCTCAATTCAATCCACTTTACTAAATCTCAGTTTACTGCAAAATGAAATTCCAAACTGGAAGGTGCTCAATTCCCAATCCTATTTCCAACACTGTTCTATTCGCTAAGGTACATATAAAAGACAGGCATAAAATAAGCCATCATTGTGTTGCAAGCCAAGATGGATTTTCTTTTCATTCAACTATTCAAGTTTATAATTGAGTAGTAGCTGGGCATTTTGTGAAACTGTCAGAGCAGTTCTTCTAGGAGTCAGTTGCAGAAAGAAACATCCATTAAGTTGGCAATAGGGACCTTGAATTGTAAATGTAGCTTCTTTAGTTAGGGATTCCAGAATTTGGTGCTTTTGGATTTGTCCAATGCTATGGATTTCTGGGTTTTTATTATGTAGTCTGGGATAACTTTATGTCTGTGTATTTTCATCTTTTCCAATTATCTATAAGAAAAATATTATGATTCTTATCATTATTTAAAATAAAAATAAAAAATCTGGGTCCCAGGACTATATGAAGTTAGCTGATGTTGGGAAAAGGAAAGCAGATAAAATAATTAGTATACAACAGTAGGCAGTTAACAAACAATAAAGAAACCACTTTAGGTGACCTATAAAACACATCAGCAAACTTCAACCGTGTCCAACAACAGAAATAAAATCAATCAAAAAAAATCAGTTATAAATATTAACATGGATTGTTGGCATATAAGAAAAAGCTTTCTATAGTCAGAAACGCGACAGTAATACGATGCAGGATTTTGTAGGACTGGAATAAATCCCCACATACAAAATGAAATAGAGAAGAAAATACCACTAATGTGTTCTAGTCCATGGTCTGAAATCTGGTCACAATAATTGAAAGTCAAGGCTTGGAGGTTTGTACAATCTTTGAGAAGGGCCAACCCAGAATCTGTTACATCAGAACCAGAAAGATCTACTGATAACAAAGATGAACCCTGGGAAGAAATTACATCCATCCAACATTCTTTTGCTTCAGGGTATTCTCCCAAAGAAATATCCTGCAAAAGAGCAGCTAAAAACCATTATTTCAAAGTTCTGAGATTGATTGATACGCAAACAGAAATCAGACCACAAAAGTATACTAGCCAACAGAGATATTACCTGGAGAGCACAATCTCTAAAAGCTTCAAGAGAAACATCAGTCAAACGATTGGAATACACCAATTCATTAAAAATCAGCTGACTTAAATCCCTTGGTAGTATGGAGAAAGTGCTATAATTATCAATATCCTGTTAAGTAAAGGATTATAAAAGAATGATCAAGAAAGAGAATTCGCACTGATGATTCTGAAATAAGCATGACCTAAGGAAAACAAATACCTCACATATTCTATGAATGCATAGTTCTATAAGAGATGGGCATTTGCCTCTTCCCTGCTGAATATCTACACTAGACCGAGGAAACAAGGTCCCCATCCATTTTGAACTGCCACTTTTGGAATATATTCCAGGGACCCCTCTTTGCACACTGTCTTCATTGACCTGTTGGTCTCTCTTCCTCGAACAAGCTCCTCCCATTGAGAAATGATTTTGCAAATAGTTCAAGAACTGTCATGAAAATGCAGCAGAACAATGCAGCCCACCCATTGATGCTGCATTTAGAATGCTTACACCTTCAAAAGAGAAAGAGTTAAAAACAAAAAGTTATTTCATGCTTCACCTGTTCATTCCTCTAATAACAGAAAGAAAGCAAATTTAATCATTTCAAAGACCCAGAATCCAACAAACGAATATCAGACAAAATGCTTCAAGCATATGTTGTGTGCATCCAATTGCAGGGATTAATGCGTGTACAAACTACTACTTTCAATGCAGATTCATTTGCCATAGATAATGGCTGCCCCGTCAAACTCATGAGCAGCTTAAGAAATTTCTTAGAAACCAAATTTCAACAATCATCTGACATCAGCATGCCATGAAAAGCTAGGCTTACAATTTCTGTATTTATAAACACCAACTTAAGATTCTTAATTCTCAAATCGTCATACCTCATAGCTCTATTCAGATGCAACAAAATAGTGAAAATATAGCAATGCATCACCGAGTGCTCAAAAATGTAAAGAATCAAAGGATATAACCAACAACAGAAACGTGCTGTCTGATAAGTAATAGAAATAAGGAAAAATCTCTGTAGTCTTGATGGGTAGAAAAACAAATCCTTAAAAAAAATAAAATAAAATAGATGCCAGAGACAAATCACTTAATAATTCAGTTGTCAGACTCGGGCCTCCATCTGCAACGGACATGGCTTTAATAAAACCAATAACTTACACAAGAATCAGAGCATAAGGATCTTATGTACTCGTTCAAAGCCAAAATTCTTAAATTCTTAAAATTATTCATATATTAAAACTTATTAAGCCCACATCACATCAAAGACGGATGAAATGTCCACTGATATCGGAAAGGGACCCAGTGGTTAAGCCATAACAGACCATAATTTCATATCGATCGTGAAAAACATATAACGGCAATCTAGACCCCAATTCCCTAATCAGTTGCAAACCCACTTATTTTAGAACATCAGGGGTGAAAGAAAATCTCTTCATCCATGATAAACGCATAGTTCAATACTGCAATACTGCAGTTGTATGTTTATATTTGGAAGGAGCATCGAGATATTCTCATAAAAAATCATTTTTTTTTTTCTCCTAAATCAGTTGAGTAAGATTCCAATCCATATTTTCCATCGACAAGCTAACACTATATTAGAACTCAAAAGCAGACACAGAAAAAGCAGCGAATGAGATGATCGTCGAGTATGTAACCCTAGAAGGGAAGAAAATAGCCGACTTGAAACCACTCGAACATCAATTTAAGCTTATTAAGTTAATGGAGGCGATCATTTACATGAAATTTACAAAGAAAAATACCTTAACGGAGGAACAAATCAAGAAAGCTTCATCGAATTGATTGTTCGAAGTGTAAGAGAAAGATCAGAAATCGAGAGAAAGAGAGAGAGATGAGGTAACTGAAGCAACACCAAAGAAGGGGAGAAGAAGCAAAGAGAGCTAACAAGTCACGAGCGTGGAGGAGCTGGTGAAGCCGAACCTCACTCCGAAGCGTCAGATCGAAGACACGTGTTGAGAGAGTCAGCGAAGGAGGTTCGGAGAGAATGGCAGTTTCCGTGCTTCGGAAGTTGAGATAAGAAATTGATAGCAGTGGGTCCCACGTAGGTCTCTAATGATTCTCCTTATTATTCGCTTTATCCGCAATTATGCCACGCGGTGCTGCGGTAGATTTACACGCAACGCTAAGTATAGTTCACTTACCGATGGGACTATGATTGCTTGTTTTAAACTTTAAATTATTTTTAATTCTTAATTAATCATCATTTAGTAGTCCACGTAATTGATAATCCAATCCGTCGGTTTTGAACTCAAAACTTTGAAGAGGTTAGAAGAAAGGTAGTAACTAGGACGAGTTACGAGTTACGAGTTACGAGTTACGAGTTACGAGTTACGAGTTTCGAGTTTGTACATTAGTGGGAAACCAAATCATTGTATTAACTCAGCTGGGTGTGTTAATAGATTGGTTGGACTGGTTTCATTCAGTTTCATTGATTTCGATGTGAGAATGAGTACAACCAAAACAGGAATCAATAAATGTGTATTGATTTCAGTTTGATTATAGGCTTCTTATTAGGTTTCTTTTCTGTTCTAGTCCTCTCTGTGTTGCACTCCATTCTCACAGAATCGAGTCGGTGACCGAGTTAACTCTGGCTAACCCACAAACCTTTCAGGATCAACAATGCAGTAACTACTATACAGCATACATCTACTAAAGTAAGATAAAACCTGTATTTTCAGCGGAATACATGTTCATAATAATACCAGTAATTGATTCCCAAATTGAGTTATATACATATAGGCCCGAAGGCATGATATATACACAAAATATAACAATTTAAGCACCAAATCATCAAAATAATAAAAAAGAATCAATCTAGAGTCGCTACTGCTATGTAGCACAATCCTCACACGTGCAATCAGCACCGTACTCGAACTCATCAGGGACCCACCATTCTTGGGAGTGAAACTCCACAGTAGGACCCAACTCCTGATCTTCAGGCGGGTAACTTGTAAAATCATCAAAAAATAATTGTGTACGTGGGATGAACTCACTAGCCCAGTAAGTGGAAAGAAAGACCACACAAGTAGTCACAATACAAATAAACATATATGTATGCAATTCATTTTAATCACATTCACCTAAACAACATTACTAGGTTATAGGCTATGTGCTACTCACAACCACAATGAGCGTATGCTCCTGATAGGAGTTGCAAACCCGATCCCGTGATACACCCATAGGGTTATCAGAGAAGGCCCACCATTGCTACCGGAATGTAAATGCAAGCCGACTTTCGACAATTTAAATGACAGAAAGTAAATGGGTAACTCCACTCGAAATAAAAGCAGTACAATAGACCCTCTGAATATACCGTCGGGGTTACGGACTATCCTAGCGATCAGTCGTGCGTACTTCTAACCGTTGCAAGAGTCCAACAACAACGACCCGATGCTTTCCCCCAATGGTAACCCAACAGGTAAACCCCTATAGAGAAGGGTCATAGCACAAAGGGATATATCAATCTTAGTCGCACACCTCTATATAAGATAGTATGATTATCCGATGGCACCACGTCCCATTCCACCAGCCACTATGTACTCGTTTTCAAGCTGGCTATGGTATCTAATCTAGCATAAACATTGTGTCCAAATGAGATTTTTCCATCATATACATTAAGACATAATGAATATTCAAATATAAAACAAAGCATAGTATATTATGTAAATGCACATACAATGAGTGGTATGGCATACGTGATGTCTAGTCTACACACAAGTAATATGATGACATGGCTAGACTAAAGCATATTAAGTGATGCATAAACACTCTGGATTTAAATCAAGTCCACCCCCCACTTACTTGTATAAGTACGGGGTGCTTGCTCCCGGAACATAAGAGATCCGATGAGTGGGTATGCGTATAACGAGTGTAACCTATCATAAACGTAATGATTTATCATTTTACTATTTTGGAGTCAAAATCATCATGATTGAACACTCAAATCAGATTTAGAATCATAAATGGGGGTTTCTCATGTAATTTAGGCCCATTTTGGGCATTATGGGCTGACAGGTGGGTCTGAGACTATGACAGGCAGATCTGAAACCCACCGGTTTGATACCCGCTGGTTAGGCCAGAGACTCAAAACTGAGTTCTGGGCACACAGGTGGGTCTGAGACCTACCGCTTTGACACCCCCTAGTCAGAAAAATGAGAACTTTGCTATCATCTTCCCATGAACTTGTTTGGGGTCGATCCGGCGACTCTAATCCCTCATCTAAGGTCCACTCATACATCCACAACCTAAATCTAAGATCAAAACAAAAGAAAAAAAGGGGATTCTTACCTCTCTTCTCAAGAACACCAATGAAACCTTAATTTCACTTCTTTAGCTCAAAAACTCTAGATCTTCACCAATACTCTTTCCAAATCCTTCAAAATCATTGTACACACCTTCCATTAGACCTTAGATTCAATTATCCAAGTAGGATTAGCAAGATTCAAGTGGGTTTTTCCCCAAAAATCAAAAGAGGATTTAAGAAATGGATTTTTCTAAGAATCCTTGGAATATGCACAATACCTATCTCAAATCGAAGATCCCGACGAGCTAATCATCATTCCAGCCTCAAAATACTAAGACACGACTCCGATGAAGCTCTATAATCGATTCCCTTCTTCTTTCTTCTTCCTCTTCCTTTTCCTTTCTCTCTCTCTCTTCTTTACTTTCTCCCACCAACCAACTAGCATTAATCTGGGAGGAAAGCAACAAATATTTCCCTTTTATACCTGAGCCCCTAAAATATCTTTTAGTCATAGGTGGGTGGATATATCTCAGGTGGGTATCTCAAGTGGGTACATCTCAAGTGGGTATCTCAGGTGGGTATCTTACCCCCCCCGGTAGTGTCATACCTTACAGTCAGCTCATTTGTTAGTGTTCCACTTAGGCTTCAATGGGAATAAATTTCCATGCATAATTAAATTACGAAGGAACCCACAAATACTAGTATGTACCTTTACTCCTTGTACATGGCCTCATGGTGCGTGCAAGTGCAAGGCTTGGGTGCACATATTACATTTGGTACCCACTCAGTTATATTGGGCCAATCCGAGTTCAAGGTCACTCTTGCTATCATATTCTATATGGTACTTACATCAGTTCTCCCTAGTTCAGCCCCTATATGATCAAACCAAGTCAAAACGGGTAATTAGACCGGGTTTAC